>NC_056748.1:501013807-501032282 GCF_019279795.1 Protopterus annectens
AGCCCTTACTTTTGATCAATAAATTTCTACTTTCCAAGAAGATTTCACTTTTATTAATAATAAAAGAACATTGATTACACCTACCACATCTAAAAGTTCCAAGCTTTTCGTTTTTGCTTGTGTGCGGGGTGTTCTTTTTCTCCAACATATTATTTATACTTCTTGAGTTTCTATATATTATCATTGGTTTAATATTAATAATTTCCTCCATATCAGAAAGAGCTGTAAATTTGTTCCATTCTTTTTGTAGTGTATCTCTCAAATTATAATTATACCTATTGTATTCTACTATTAAATTTCTTTGAAATTGTTCTTCTTTAACCTTTGATTTGTTTTGTTCGTCCTGAAATGTCATAAAATCCTTCTTCCCTATAATAGGTTTAAATCTGTCCTCCCTCCCATCTTCTACTTCCTTTCTTATATTAGTCACAAGCATCCTAGGGTATCCCCTTTCTATAAACATTTTTTCCAAATTGTTGCATTCCCTTTCTAAATCAGTATTTAAGCTAGTCATTCTCGATCCCCTAACAAATTGTCCCTTAACTATGTTTCTTTTGCAGTGTAGGGGATGAACGCTATCAAAATGCAAGTAGGAATTGCAGTAAGTCTCCTTTCTAAACACCTTAGATTAAAAATTTTGTTTATTTTTATTTTTGCATATTTCTATATCTAGGTATTGTAACACTTCGGAATTAATGTTATAAGTAAATTTTAAAACATTAGTAGTATGACTAATGTAATCCATGAACTCTAAGAACTTATGTCCCTCAATCCAAAAAATAACGATGTCATCAAGGAACCTTCGGTACAGTAACCATTCCTTATTAAAACAGGAGTTCAACACAAAATTCTCTTCCCATTTGGACAATATTATGTTGGCATAAGTTGGTGCACACGCTGCCCCCATGGAAACTCCTTCTTTCTGTTGGAAATACTCTCCATCAAATAATAGAAAGTTATATCTTAATATGGTATCCATGAGGGCCACTGATAATATTTTCTCATTTTGTGTCATAGTATTGTCCAAAAATATGCTCTCTTCAAACATTTCCATCCCACTATTGTGTGGGATGCTTGAAAATAAATCCACAATATCTATGGTAATAAACAACAAGTCTTCCTTAAAAATGCCAGGGGAAAGTTGTTTTAAAAAATCCCAGGAATCTTTTAAAATGGTTTTGTTGTTGACCCAGATATGTTTTGTTTTAGAGTCAACATATTTTGCTAATGGAGTCGTTTTTGACCCTTCAGCTGTAACTATAGGTCTGAGTGGGGGATCTAACCAATTTTTATGGACTTTGGGAATTCCGAACATTGTTGCTATTCTGGGTTTGTTAACAGTAAGAAACTTAAATAGATCAACATCTATAATTCCTTCGAACATATAATCTTTTAGCATAATGTCTATACGCTGATATGCTAAATTAACTTCATTTCTTGAAACTACTGTGTATTTATGTTCATCCCTGAGAATCATGTTCATTTTCCCTTCATAAGTAATGTTGTCCATAATTACTATTCCCCCACCCTTATCTGGTTTCATCACTCTTATGAACTTGTTCATTAATTCTGTTAACGCTTCATTCTCACCCTTCTTTAAATTGTTTATATATCTACACTTATTGTTGACCTGAGTCTCTCTAATCTCATCCTCTAATATTTTTTCAAAAATCTTTATCTGTGGTAATAAGGGTGGGTTATAAATTGATTTCCTTCTCAGATCCACTTTATTACCTTCATTGTTGAAACCATTTCTAGAAGCTAAAATTCCTAAATTGATTTTTCGAACAAATAATTTTACATCTAATAATGTCGTGGCTGTATCACCCTTGTTCCAGGGTATAAATTTAAATACTTTGCTAAGTAAATTAAAATGATCTTTGTTGAGTATAAAATTACTATAATTATAAATAGAAAAGTCCCTATAAGTATACTTGATGTTGTCAATCCTAATGTCATCAATGCCAGCATCAGTAATAATGGTGAAGGGGCTGTTGGCTAGTACCTCCCCCTTCTCCCCCCCCCCCCTCATATGAAAATTTCCCCTTCTGTTTTGGGGCGTGAATCCTCCATCCATTTCTCTTTCTAATGGGGGGAATTCTTGTTCATAATAACTATTTTTCCTAAAATCATTTTTAATACTGTCCTGTTTATTCCATTTTTTAATATTTACATTAGGATTCCATTTTGAAAAAGATGGTTTGGGATAGTTGTTTCCAGTCTCGTATTCTGATATATCTCTTATATAAGATGCAGTCAATGCCATTTTCTTCAGTCTTTCTTGCCGCGCGGTGCCCGAAGCAAAAGCAGTTCGCAAGTGCCGGTTGGCCGTCTCCTGAGATTTTCATTCCGAATCCAGAACCGAAGTCTTCTACAAAACTATGTACCCCGTTGGGGAAACTTTTTCTTGCCTCAGACCGATGTCAGTAAAAGTTAATAACTGTATTTCTTGTGGGAAGCAAATACCTCATAAGGATTTCCATTCCTGTTGTATCCCATGCCTAGGCCCAGACCACGACGTCACTGGGTTGTCTGTTTTGCACTAGGTTTAGCAAGCGCACTATTAAACGTCGGTTTGATTTTGCCCGATATTATTTTGGTAGAAAATTCAATTATACCATGCCGTCAGAACTTCCGACGACCGGAATACACAAAAAGCGCAAAGACAAGGATAGGCATTCAAGGCCTAAAACTGACTAAGCCTCTTCTAGGCCAGTCGCCAGTTATCTGGTTTTCAGCGAGGCGCCTTCGCAGCCCCTGACTACCACTTCTGTAGAACCACAGACCGCCTCTGACTCACACGTGGAGATGGCTGGGACTTCGGACGCACAAGTTATTCAGCCTACCGAGACTAACCTTTCAGAGGGATCCGAAGTAGCTGAGCAACCCACAGCTTCAGAGGGTGTCTTCAGACCTACTCAGTTAAGCATTAAACCCTCAGCTAAGTCTAAGCCTCCTTTAAAATCAAAGAAACAAATGCAGCGTTCTCCAGGACAAGCCTCCATGCCTAAGAAACAAATGCTCAAAATGGCCGAAGACCTAATCACTCTGATCAGGGGGTCCCATCCCCCTCCTGTAAAAGGCCTAGACAGGAAGCAGACTATGACTCATCTGACCAGATGTCCATCTCTTCTGAGTCATCCTCAGACCTAGGATACTCTTTGCCCCCTTATGAGGATTCTGATGCTGAGGAATCAATTCCATCAGCCTCACTGCCTGAGGACTTCTCCTTTGGGGAAACCCTACATACCATGAGGGAGCATTTCCACTGGGAAGGCCAGGATTACTCAGAATCCAAGAAAAGGCTCAGAGACTTCCTTTTATTACCTCAACACAGACCCCTTGCTATTCCGCCAGTGTTAGATATTGTGGATGATGTGTATACTGAATCCAGCTTAAATCCTGATTCCTTACCTCCAGCCCCTGTTAAACCTTACAGATACTACAGAGTCCCTGACTCACAAATTTCTGTATAAAAGCCCTGTAGCTGACCCTAAAACTATTTCTCAGGGACCCAAAGGAGTTAAGGCCTCATCAGCCAAGAATCCAGTCCCCTCTGACAGAGTTTCCAGAGCATTAGACAGATGGGGAAAGTATATACGTCTGCAACTTTAGCAATGAGAGCCTTAAATTGCCAGTTTCACATGCTAAAATATCAGCAATTTTTACTGTCTCAGTTAAAACAGAAAATGCTTCCAGAATCAGATCCTCCTAATTTTACAGAAATGCAGAATTTATTGCATGCAGCTGAACAAGTGGGAAAGCATACTTTGCAATGTGGTTTTGATTCTCTAGAGACCTCCTGCAGAGCAGCAGTTACAGGCTCTGTCATTAGAAGACATGATTGGTTAAAAGAACATACGTTACCAGATCATGTTAAAGCAAAATTATTAGATGCACCTTTGCAGCAGGATGTGTTATTTGGAGTTAAGGCAGAAGAGGTATTAAAGAAAATGGAGGATAAGGCAAAATCTATGCAAACGGTGAAATATTTCTTACAGGTTCAGCCTCCTAGATTTAGCAGAAACTGGCCAACTAAGAATTGGTCCTTTCCAATTACAGACAGACCTCAAAGGGGAAGATACAGACTTCCAAGAGGTAGAGGTCAAACACAAGGTCCTTATAGGCCTAGACAATGGGTTGCATCAGGCCAGAAAGAAGGGGAAGACAGGCCCCAACCATATAAAAAGCAGCTCCAATGACTTCCCACTACAGCTGCCAAACAAATCCCTCTTGGCAGCCCCCTTGGGAGGAAAACTGGCACTCTTGTACCACAATTGGCAAATGATCACCAAAGACAAATGGGTTCTCAACATTGTATTTCAAGGTTACAGGTTCCACTTTCACACTCTGCCAAGGTTAAAAGGAATGCCAAATCTGCCACCAAATCAATGGGCAGAGGCTCAAAATCAAATTACAGCACTCATGGATATGAGAGCTATTCAAAAGGTACCATCACAGGAGCAAGGACAAGGATTTTACTCAAGACTCTTTCTGGTACCCAGAAAGGACAAAACCTGGAGGCCCATTCTGGATCTTTCATCTCTAAACACTTACCTGGATGTTACAAAATTCAAAATGTTAACATTGCAGCAGCTTCTTCCCATGCTGGGCAAGAAAGCTTGGCTCGTGACTTTGGACCTCAAGGAGGCATAACCTGCATGTCCCTGTCAGACAAAACTGCAGAAGATACCTCAGATTCATAGCTGGTTCAATGCACTACCAATTCTCTGCACTACCCTTTGGCTTATCTACTGCACCCAGGGTCTTCACAAAGTGCCTGGCACCAGTAATTGCATTTTGCAGACAGAAAGGAATTCAAATTTATCCGTACCTGGACAACTGCCTGATTCAAGCAGACAGCAAGGACATTCTTCTAAAGCATCTGGCATTTGTAAAAAAGTTACTAAGTTGCCTGGGGTACACAGTAAACGAAAAGAAATCAAAACTAGTGCCCTCACATGAGATTATATTCCTGGGTGCCAGCTTGAACACAGCCCAGATGGCTTATCTCATGCCAGACAAGCAAAGGCAACTGACTCAATACTTTCATTTGATGGCAACAAAGACCCAACTCCCTGCAAGAAGCATTCTGCAGGCCTTGGGTTACATGGCATCCTGCATACGACTAATTTCATATGCCAAACTGCATATGAGGAAAAGTACAGATCTGAAGTAGGAGAATTCATTTGTCAGCAACCTGTGGGTATGGATCAGATATTGGATCCGAACCGGCATGGTTTATCCAGCTTTGGATCCGAGCTCCTAGCTCCTCCCCTCACCCATAATGCCCTGCTCTCCCTACATGACCTCAGATCTAGTTTGCCGCGTTCATGGTGACAGCCTAGATTTCGAGCTCCATAAGCAAATTGGTTTTTCGGTATTTTATAAGGGATTTTTCTGCTTGAAAATACTTTAACTGTGTGAAAGTGTTAGGTTCCCTTTCTATATATATTATTTTTGGGTTAAGTTAACTTAATTTTTTGTACCTTCCCCTCTCTGGCGCGTAGCTAGTGTGTGTGTGTGTGTGTGTGTGTGTGTGTGTGTGTGTGTTTGTTTTTCTTTGGGGCCTTCGGTGTGTGTGTGAGTTTTTTTCTTTAAAAAAAAGAAGTTAGTATGTCTGAGGCCCCAAAGGCAATCTTCTCAAAATGCTCCGAGTGTGGCCATAAGCTGTCCCCTGCTGATGGCCGCACTCAGTGTGTTTGATGCCTTGAGGTTGAACACCTCACTTCTGGGTGTTCAGTCTGTGCAGGGTTCAACCCCAGGGCATTGAAGGAGCGGAGGTCGAAGCTGATCTTGGCGGGTCTCTTACCCCCGGACTCTGCTTCGGCCCCCGCCCCGTTGGTAGTGACTGCTCCGGCGGTTACTGCCTTGCCTGCTCCCCCCCCTCCTCCCGGGATTCAAACTCCCTCTACGGGTTCGGAGGAGAGGGAAGCCAGGAAGAAGGACCGGATAGAGAGAAGCACCACAAGCGGCGGGCCGAGACCTCCGTCGCCCCCCGCCGCTAAGCTGGCTTCTCCTCCGGCCTCTGGCTGCTGGCTGTCCTCCTCCTTGGCTCCGATCCCCATGTTTTTCACCGGGGCCTGAGGAGGAGGAGACCCGACCTCCTTCGAGGCTATCGAGGTGGCACTCAAGGCCTACCTCGGTAGCCTCGTCGAGGTCTACCTACAGCCTCTCCGCTGATCTGGACCGGATGATGCGAAGGTTCATCCAGGCCCAGATGCAGATGGGAGTGCTCCTGCCTCCCCCCCCCCCCCCCGGGGGGAAATCGACCCCATTTTTCAAGCCCATAGCTCCTTCTCCGACCCGCTACCCGGGCTTGGAGCTGGGCAGCTTCGGAGCCGGGGGTGGGTTGGCGCCGACAGTACTGGGTACTTCGGATCCGACCCTGCCCTCGAGTTTGTCGGATCCGACCTCTCGGAGCCTTGGCCCGAGCTTCGGATCCGAGGGATTCAGTGTTCCTTCGGCGCCGTCCGTGTCAGAGCGCACTGCTCCCTCGGATCCGAGGGGCTCGGCGCCGGCTCCGATCCACTCCTCGGATCCGAGGGGGAGCCGACTTTCAGATCCTTTGGTCGAGGCTGGCTCCCCCTCGGCTTTTGATGTAGTGGAAAGGGCTCTGTTGAGGGCATCCGGACCCCCGGCCCTTGCTTCGCCTCCGTCCCGCACTCCATCTGCTCTGGGTCAGGCTTCCGTCACCCGGCCACTGGGACAGCCCATTTCACTGCCCCAAGCAGTTCCTTTGGAACTGGACACCGCTAGCAAGGGCTTCTTGGACAGCCCCCCCGAGGAAGCACCTCGCAAGCACACGTGTAAGAGGAGGCACATCGACTCCCCCGAGTCTTTAACTGAAGACACGGACTTGGAGGAAGGGGAAGGCTCCCCAAGATCACCCCCTGAGGATGTCTCCTTTGGAGACATCATGGAAATGTTACGTATAAGAGGTGGGTGGTCTGCCCCAAAGTCTTCCTCGGACGAGTCTGTGTTCTTGGAGGCATTTGAAGCAGGCCCGTCTACCTCTTGGGTGTTCCCTCCTGCCGACCCCCTGGTGGACCTTATTACCACCAGGGCGTGGAAGGAACCGGACACCGTGGAGCCAATCCCCAAGAGGCCGGACAGGATTCTTAGCCCCCCCTGCTGACCGTGCCCACTGGAGCAAGGGACCCCCGGTAGATGCCATGTTGTCGGCAGCAGCCACTAAGGGGGAACTCGCTCAGGAGAGCCCCTCAGTCCATCCCCCGAGCAAGGAGTCTCGGATGATGGACCGCTTGGGGAAGCGAATGTTTAGTTCAGCGACCTCTCAGTGAGGGCTCAACTATTTGGCACATGTCATTAGGATGCAGCGATCTTATCAAGGAATACGCTGCATCCCCAGAGTCCATGTCGGAGGAGGACAAACTTTTGCACTCCACCCGTATGGCCACTCTTCGTTCCGTGACAAATACCTCTATGCGGTTACTTTCCCATGCTACCGAGGGAGCCGCTAGAGCAGCAGGAGTGGGCCTAGTCACAAGACGCCAGGCCTGGCTCCGCCATTGCGATTTCACGGAGCCCTTCAAGGCGTCATTCGCGAACGCCTCCTTTGACGGTTCTGCCCTTTTGGCAAGACTGTTGACACCTTGGTCCAGAGCGAGAAGGACGGGAAGACGCTGTCTGCCGTCGGAGTCCGCTTCTCTGTGCCCCAGAGGTCCTACTCTAGGAACCAAAAGGGCCAGAAGAAGATGTGGTTCCGGAAGTCGCAGCAATCCCAACCCACTCCGGACAACCAGTCCTTCCGCGGCAGAGGAGGACAGGGAGGACGCCACCCTAGGGGCAGAGGGGCTCCCAGGAATTTTGGGTCCAGAAAACCTTTCTCTGAGCGGCCCACGCAGCAACCCTGAGGGGTTGCCCGACTGCTCCATTCTGGAGGCAGTCGGGGGATGTTTTTCGGAGCACCTAGCGGCATGGGAGTCTATTACATCAGACCGCTGGGTTCTCCAGATTATATCCAGAGGCTACAAAATCCCATTTCGTCACGTCCCAAAATTAAAATCCCTCCCCGATGTTCCACCCGATCAGAGGGAGGCCACTTCAGCAGAAATTGGCCATCTGCTGAGAAAAAGAGCCATCCAGCCCGTCCCCCCAGACCAGATTGGATCAGGGTTCTACTCCAGGTTCTTTTCAGTGCCAAAAAAGACGAGGGACCTCAGACCCATTCTGGACCTGTCCCTATTAAACCTGGCAGTTCCCAAGGAGAAGTTCCGGATGGTCACTCTACAATCCATCCTCCCCCTTCTAGGGGAGAATCACTGGATGTGCTCTATAGACCTCAAGAATGCGTACTACCACATACTAATGGACAGAGACGGTCCAGGATGTTTCTTCGCTTCCGGCTGGGAGCCAGTCACTACCAGTTCAGGGTCCTTCCCTTTGGTCTCACCACAGCCCCCAGGGTGTTCACCAAAGTATTAGCAGTGGTTGCGGCCCACCTGAGGCTTCAGGGGATGCAGGTCTTTCCATACCTGGACGACTGGCTTCTCACCTCCCCAACAAGGCATCTACTATCCTTGGCAAGAGACTCTCTTCTTCGCCTGGCTCCCTGGCTAGGCATCACGGTAAACGTAGAAAAGTCCAACCTGGTCCCTACTCAGTTAATAGAATTTATAGGAGCCAGGTTAGACACGAGGAATTTAAGGGCCTTTCTCACAACCGACAGAGTTCGGAATCTGCGACTCCAGGTGCGGGCCATCCTACACTCCAGCTCGGTTCCTGCGGAATTGGTCCTGAGGGCACTAGGGTCTATGGCGGCAGCGATTTCTCTTCCGCTCGCCCGCTTGAACATGCGGGTACTTCAGTGGACACTTCAGGTGCAGTGGTCTTTTCTCTCTCTCCCCCTGCATCACCCCATTGCAATCAGCAAGGCTTGTAAGCGGTCTCTCTTGTGGTGGCTCCATTCCCCGGATCTCCACAGAGGCCGCCCTTTTTGTGCATCTCCCCCTCTCGCCACAGTGACCACGGAAGCTTCCCGCCTCGGGTGTGGGGGGGGGGGGCATTTTGCAGGCCAGACGGTCCAAGGCACGTGGAACGACTCAGAGACCTCTCTGCATATCAGTGTTCTGGAAATGAGGGCGGTGCTCTTGGCGTTGCAAGCACTTCAAGCCTTCCTTCTCCTGGGAACAATTGCGATTCAGTCAGACAACATGTCGGTGGTCTGGTACATCAACAAACAGGGGGGAACCAGGTCTTACCCTTTGTCGACAAGCCATGAGAGTGTGGGAATGGTTGATCTCCACCAACCACTTTCTCATCGCATCGCATATTCCGGGTCGGTCCAACATCCTTTCGGACAAGCTCAGTCGCACCATTCTCTCCCCGTACGGGTGGTCTCTCAATGCTCAAGTAGCAGAACGTATCTTCGCACAGTGGGGGACTCCCTGTTGCAATCTCTTTGCTTCTCCTTTAAACGCCAAGTGCGACAGTTTTTTCGCTCTAATCCCATCTCCAGGGGATTCCCCGAGAGACGCTCTGGTGCATGCTTGGCCTCCCGGTCTTCTTAACGCATAACCCCCCTCTGCCTCTGATGCTCCAGGTGCTTCAGAAAGCCTCTCGGTTGGGGTGCAGAATGATCCTCATTGCCCCATTCTGGCCTCGACAAATCTGGTTCCCTTACCCTAAGGTCTCATTCAGTGAATTTACCTTGGATTCTAGATCCCATTCCGGATCTGATATCACACCCATCGAACCTACCAACTCCGAACCTGGACAACCTGAAGCTGACTGCTTGGCTGCTCCAGTTCCACTCCTAATCAGGACTCCCGGTATCTCGTCCCCAGTTAAGGCCATTCTGGTAGCGGCTCATAAACCCTCTACCAGAAAAATTTACCGCAGTAAATGGAAGCGTTTCTCCATTTGGGGAGCGGCAAGGTCTAGATCCCTTCACGGTTCCCCTTCCTTTGGTTCTAGACTTCCTTACTACTCTCTTTAATGATGGCGCCAGTAGTTCTACGGTCAAAGTTCAGCTAGCAGCCATTTCTCATTACCATGTTGGTCATGACTCTGGGCCTCTTATGTCTGCCAAGTTATGTAAAATCTTCCTAAAAGGCACCTTTTTGCTCAGACCCCCTGTCAAAGAGACTGTTCCCCCGTGGGATCTTTCTTTGGTTCTTCAGGCCTTGACTGCTCCCCCCTTCGAGCCTGCGGCCACAGTGTATCTAAAATTCTTGTCTCTTAAGACTGCCTTTTTAGTAGCCATTACTTCAGCTAAGAGAGTTTTTGAACTTCAGGCCCTGTCCATGAAACCGCCTTATTTGGTCTTCCATCCGGACCGGGTGTGCCTCAGGATCAATCCCTCCTTTCTTCCTAAGGTAGCTTCGGAAGCGAACATTAATCAGTCCATCAACCTCCCTGTTTTCTTTCCTAAGTATCAGAACAAAGGTGAATACAAGCTGCATTCATTGGATGTTCACAGGCAGCTTCGTTTTTATCTTAACAGGACAGCTGGTCATAGGCAATCCAACCAATTGTTCATTTCCTTTGCCAAATTCAATCTGGGTAAGCCAATTTCCAAAGTTTCCTTGTCCCGCTGGATTTCTCAGTGTATTCTGTTGGCATACCAAGCTTCTGGGAGGCCCGCACCGGAGGGAGTTTATGCTCATTCGACCCAGTCTGTCTCTACCTCAGTGGCCTTTAAGTCTAGGGTTCCTCTGGATGACATTTGTTCAGCAGCCACTTGGGCTTCATCTCATACCTTTATTTCTCATTACAAGCTGGACATCACGTCTAGAGGTAGAGCATCCTTTGGCTCCGCGGTGCTCCGGAATATCCTTCCATGATGGCCGCCCAAGATTCAGGTAGCTGGGGACTCTGTCCCACAGGTTGCTGACAAATGAATTCTCCTACTTCAGATTTAGAAGTTATGTACTTACCATAACGTTCCATCTGAGTAGGTGGATTCATTTGTCTGCAACCATCCCGCCTCTATCCCCTGGCCTTCTCAGTTTCCTGCATAGGGTGTGTTACCCTTTGGTTAGGGTAGTTGGTGCAGGGCAAACTCGATCTGAGGTCATGTAGGGAGAGCAGGGCATTATGGGTGAGGGGAGGAGCTAGGAGCTCGGATCTATAGCTGGATAAACCATGCCGGTTTGGATCCGATATCGGATCCATACCCACAGGTTGCAGACAAATGAATCCACTTACTCAGATGGAACGTTATGGTAAGTACATAACTTCTAATTTTGTACCCACCATAAATGTAGATGTTCGAGTGTATACCCTGCTGCAGTCATCACACTTGGGTTATCCTGCCCTCAGGCGCAGTTGGCCCGAATTCCAAAGTCTTGGTCCGGTGTCTGTTGCTGTCGCTTCTTCCCTGACGTCAGAGCACCAGGGGTATATCAGAGGCATCCGACGCCATTTTCTTCAGTTTTTCATCCCCAGATGTCAGGTGCCCCTAATAGATAGGCAAAAAGTATATATTATATACATATATATATATATATATATATATATATAAACACACACGAAACCAAAAAACTGTATATCAACAATACCCCTTAGTAGCAGCAAATCTGGATAGCAGTTCAAGCAATTCTGGATAGCAGTTCAAGCAATTCAAGTACTTCTATTTCAGCAAATCCACGAATAAAGAAACCGTAGTTTAAAAACTTTTATTCCAAACACAGAGAACATCGGATCCAACCGCTTCATCAGGCGTAACAATTCCAGACTTACTTGCTAATGCTAAATTCAAATGCTCAATTAGTTAATTGGTGAATCCATTTAAAGTGCCCATGCATAACATAATACATATATCTAAAATATTAATATTTATATATAAAACAAATTGTCGTAAAGACATATAAAAACTCTAAAATTACATATATACATCTATCCATGAATATATATGGATATTCAGGCTAGGTGCACATAGGGGCTATGGCCTGAATGATATGATATCTATTAAGCCTATATTAAGAGCCAGACAATTGAGATAATATTTTTTGCATAGATGTATATATGTAATTTTAGAGTTTTTATATGTCTTTACGACAATTTGTTTTATATATAAATATTAATATTTTAGATATATGTATTATGTTATGCATGGGCACTTTAAATGGATTCACCAATTAACTAATTGAGCATTTGAATTTTAGTTAAATACTAGCAAGTAAGTCTTCTGAATTGTTACGTCTGATGAAGCGGTTGGATCCGTGAAAGCGCTTACGTATGTTCTCTGTGTTTGGAATAAAAGTTTTTAAACTACGGTTTCTTTATTCGTGGATTTGCTGAAATAGAAGTACTTGAATTGCTTGAACTGCTATCCAGAATTGCTTGAACTGCTATCCAGATTTGCTGCTACTAAGGGGTATTGTTGATATATATATATATATATATATATCTACATACATATAGCTATATTGAAAAATAAAACAAAACCCTTAGGCACAAGCAAATGCACCACAGAGGTAGTATAGAATAGAGTGGTATAGATATGTTCAGCTAGTTCAGAGGGGATGGAGGGAGGGTAACCTGGACTGCAGCAGGGTATACACTTGAACATCTACATTTATGGTAGGTACAAAACTGTACTATGTCCATCGTGTTACCCTGCTGCAGTCTTCACACTTGGGTAGAATCCCAAAGCTAAGGATGGGAGGTGGAGTCAAACAGGGTTATAGTAGGCTAGAAGGCCCTGCAAAACTGCAGTGGCGAAGCCAGCTCTAGTCTTAGAGTAAAGTGGTAAGTGGTAATGTTTGGTGAAGGTGTGTACTGAACTCCAAGTTGCAGCTTCCAGAATATCCTTGGTTGGCACCCCCCTGAGGAAGGCTGTAGATGTAGCTGCTGCCCTGGTAGAGTGGGGCCTTATGGTAGCAGGAACTGGTTTTCCATGGTGGGTGTAGCAAAAACGTATGCTATGTCCCCTATCCATTTGGAAATGGTCTGTTTTGAGATGGCCTTTCCTTGTGATGCTGTAGCATAGGATACAAAAAGCTGGTCAGATTTTCTGAAAACCTTTGTTTTATCCAAGTAGTAACGTAGCTGCCTGTGAATGTCCAAGGATTGCAGGAGTCTTTCTCCTTTGTTCTGTGGATTTGGAAAGGTGGGTAAATGGATGGTTTGATTTAGAGCCACACTGGATACCACCTTTGGCATAAAGGAGGGGTTAGTTCGTAGAGAATCTGTCTTGATGAAAAATGAGGAAAGGCTCTACTGCCATTAGTGTCTGAAGCTCCGAAACTCTTCTAGCTGAAGTGATTGCTAACAGCAGGGCAGTCTTCCATGATATAAACTTTAAGTCAAGCTGAGAAAGCTGGCTCAAAAGGAGGTAGCGTGAGTTTTTCCAGAACAAAGTTGAGGTCCCAAGTAGGTGTTGGTGCTCTCCTGGGAGGCCTAATGTTTTTGGCCCCTCTGAGAAACTGCCTTAGGAGTGGATGTGAAAATAAGGGAGGATCCGTGTTGTAGTGAGCAGAAATAGCTGAGGCGTGGATTTTAATAGATGAGAAAAGCCCTTTGTGTACCATCTCAGTTAGATATTGCAGAATCTGAGGTATGTTGGGCTGAAGGGTATTTTGGCCTTTAGCTTGGTTCCAGACACAAAACCTTTTCCATTTGTCTGAGTAGGCTTTCCTGGTGCCAGGCCTCCTGGCTTCCAGAATAACTTCCATAACAGCTTGTGAGAGAGGAGCTGGCTGGTTGCTTAGGTGATTAGCCATGCAGCCAAGTTTAAGGTTTTGAACTGGCTGTGTAGAATCTGATTGTCTTGCTGTGTGAGCAGGTGGGTAATTTGTGGCAGGATCCATGGTGGGCCCTGGGCCGTATTCCTTAATAGCAAGTACCAGTGCTGGCATGGCCAGTCTGGGGCATTGAGTATCATTCGGGGTCTTTCCATCCTGACTTTCATTAGCACCTTTGTGAGAAGGGATAGTGGGGGAAAGGCATATACTGTTAGCATTTTCCAACTGAATGAGAGTGCGTCCACTTTCCAATCTTGATGGTGAAAAGTCCTTGTGCAAAACTTTTAGCTGATAGTTTTGAGGGCTGGCAAACAGGTCTATGTCTGGGAGCCCCCATTTTTGAGCTATCATTGCGAATACTTGTGGATCCAGTTTCCACTTGTGGGGATCCATGATGTTTCTGCTTAGGTCGTCTGCCAATGTGTTCTTTTTTCCTGGCAGGAATTGAGCTTGTAATTGAACTTGGTAAGCTAGTGCTGTGTTCCACAAGGTCATTGCTTGCCTGCATAGAGGGGTAGGAGTGTGTACCCCCTTGTTTGTTTATGTACCACATTACTCTGGTGTTGTCTGTCCTTATGATAAGCTGTCCTGGATGTAAGAGGTCCTTGAAGGCTGTCAGAGCATTCTGTACAGCTAGCACTTCTTTTTGATTGATGTGCAGATTCCTTTGATCTGCTGTCCGTATGCCTTGAACGCACCGTCCTGCCATGTGTGCCCCCCAGGCATAGTCCGATGTATCTGTTGTCATAGTTTGCCTGGCTGGGGGTAGGGTGAAAGGCTGACACTTGTTGAGGTGACATGCCTGTGACCACCATAGAAACTCCTGTTGAAGGCAGGGAATGAGAGTTATCATTGTTTCCAAGCTGTGGCTGTGTTGAGTCCATACACTTTTTAGGTACCATTGTAATTTTCTCATATGCAGTTTTGCAAATGCTATTAGTAGTATGCAAAATTCCATGAAGCCCAAGGCCTGCATAATTTTTCTTGCAGGGAGTTGTCTTTGTTGCCATTGTTCTGAAGTATTGAGTTAATTGTAGTTGTTTGTCTGGCGTCAGATAAGCCATCTGGGCCGTTGTATTCAAGCTGGCACCCAGGAATGTCATATTTTGTGAGGGCACTAGCTTTGATTTCTTTTCGTTTACTGTGTACCCTAGGCAACTTAGAAGATGTTTTACAAAAGCCAGGTGTTATAAGAGAATGTCCTTGCTTTCTGCTTGGATGAGATGGGTATATTTGAAATCCTCTTTGTCTGCAGTATGTGCCAGGCATTTTGTGAAGACCCTGGGCGCAGTAGATAAGCCCAAGGGCAGTGCAGAGAATTGGTAATGGGTTGAAACTGCCATGAAATGGAGGTATCTTCTGCAATTTTGTCTGATAGGGACATGCAGGTATGCCTCCTTGAGGTCCAACATTACTAGCCAAGCTTTCTTGCCCAGCATGGGAAGAAGCTGCTGTAGTGTTAGCATCTTGAATTTGGGTACTTGCCAGAAGTTGCTTAAAATTGAAAGGTCCAGAATGGGTCTCCAAGCATTGTCCTTTCTGGGGACTAGAAAGAGCCTTGAGTAAAAGCCTTGGCCTTGCTCCTGTATAGGTACCAGTTGAATGGCTCTCATGTCCTTGAAAGCTGTAATTTGTTTTTGTGCCTCTGCCCATTGATTTTTTGGCAGGTTTGGCATTCCTTTTTATCCTTGGCAAGGTGTGGAAATGGAATCTGTATCCGTGTGAGATAATGTCTAGGACCCATTTGTCCTTTGTGACGATGTGCCAGTTGTCTGCAAAAAGTGCTAATTTTCCTCCCAATGGAGCTGCCAAGAGAGTTTTGCTTGGCAGTTTGAGGTTTAAGTCATTGTGTTTGCCTTCTAGTGGCTTGGGACCTGTCTTCTCCTCCCTTCTGTGTTGTAGTGCCCCATTGGCGAGGTTTGTAAGGGATTTATGCTTGTCCTCTGCCCCTTGAGTGCCTGTATTTACCCCACTGTGGTCTGTCAGAAGCTGGAAAGGACCAATTTTTTGTTGGCCAATTTCTGCTGAAGCGTGGGGGCTGTACCTGTAATAAATCTTTGACCGTCTGCATAGATTTTGCCTTATCCTCCAAATAAGACATCCTGCTGTAAGGGTGCATCCAGTAACTTTTCTTTAACATAATCAGGCAGAGATTGTTCCTTTAACCAAGCATGCCTACGTATAACAGACCCAGTAACAGCTGCTCTAGAGGAAGCTTCCAAGGCATCAAAACCACATTGTAAAGTATGTTTGCCCACCTGTTCAGCTGCATGCTACAGATCTTGTATTTCCTTGAATTCAGACTGTTGAGGGTGCGTGCCCATCTTTTGTTTTATTTGAGACATTAGGAATTGCTGGTATTTAAGGATGTGAAATTGATAGTGTAGTGCTGTCATAGCTAGAGTAGTTGAGGTGTAAACCTTCTTCCCCCACCTATCTAGTGCTCTGGAGTCCCTTTCTGAGGGTACAGGATTTTTAGCCATAAAAGCCTTAGCCCCTTTGGGACCTTGGGAGATTGTCTCTGGATCAGCAGCAGGGCTTTTATAAAGGAATTTGTGAGAGTCAGGCACTCTATAGTATCTATCTGGTTTGGCTGGAGCAGGAGGCAGAGAATCTGGATTTAGATTAGATTCTAAGAAGACATCATCCACAATGTCCAAAACTGGGGTGATAGCAAGTGGTCTGTGCTGGGGGAGTAAAAAAAAACTCTCAGAGCCTTTTCTTTGAGTCGGCGTAGTCCTGACCTTCCCAGTTTAAATGTTCCCTCATGGTGTGTAAGGTTTCCCCAAATGAATAATCTTCAGGGGGCGAAGCTGAGGGAATGGAGTCCTGAGCATCATAATCTTCATAAGGAGGCAAGGAGTAATCCTGTTCCTCAGAGGAGCCTGAGGAAACAGACACTTGATCAGAGGAGGCATAATCCTCCTCTTGTCTAGGCCTTTTGTCGGGGGGGAGACTGTTTCTGTTTCTTAAGGGCCTTGACCTGGAGACTGAAGTGCAGGCTTTTTGGTTTTAGAGGAGTTTTAAGCTTAGCATAAGATTTTATGGTGAGGGTAGTCTGTCTGAAAACACCTTCAGAAACCGAAGGTGTTTCTATAGCACCGGCATCCCCTACTGCAGTGTCGTCGGTAGGGCCTAAGGAAAATGGCTGTGTCAGCCTAGAACTCTCTGCTGGGTGATCCGAAGCGGTCTGGGGGATCCAACTCGGCAGTAGCCAGGGGCTGCGTAGGCGCCTCACTAAAAACCAGAGAACCGGCGACCGGTCCAGCCAAGGCCTCGGAGTCTGGCTTGGATCTAGGCTCCCTGTTTTTATCCTTGCGTTTTTTTATGCACGCCGATAGTCAGTTGCTCCGACGGCATAGTGTAATTAAATTTTCTACCGAAGTAGTGTCGTGTGAAATCAGAGCGTCACTTTATAGTTTGCTTATTGAACCTAGCACAAAACCGACAACCAGTGATGTCGTGGTCTGGGCCTAGGCAAGGTATACAAAAAAAATGAAAGTCCTTATGAGGTATTTGCTTCCCACAAGAAATGCAATTGTTAACTTTTTCTGACATCGGACTAAGGCAAGAAAAGGTTCCCCAACAGGGTACTTAGCTTTGAAGACTTCAGACTGAAACTCTATTCGAAAATCTCAGGTGTCTGCCGACCGGCACTTGCTAACTGCTTCTGCTTCGGGCACAGTGCGGCAAGAAAGACTGAAGAAAATGGCGTCGGATGCCTCTGATATACCCCTGGCGCTCTGACGTCAGGGAAGAACCGACAGAAACCGACGCCGGACCAAGACTTTGGAATTTGGGCCGACTGAGGGACCGCCTGACGGCAGGATAACCCAAGTTATGCAGCAGGGTAACACGATGAACATCTACAATGGTATCTAAAGAATGTATGGTCTCAGCACTGTCAAAGTTTGGAAACAGTTATACCGCTAATCCTTTGCCTTCAACAGGAGTTTCAATGATGGGCTCAAGCTTATCACCTCAACAAGGGACAGCCTTTTACACAACCCACAGCCAGGCAGACGCTGACAACAGATGCATCGGATTACGCCTGGGGAGCACACATGGCAGGCAAATGTATTCAGGGCTTGTGGCCCGCAGAACAAAGGCATCTTCAAATCAATCAAAAAGAGATGCTAGCTGTACAAAATGCCCTTATAGCTTTCAAGGACCTGCTGCATCCAGGACAACTACTGACAACACCACAGTTATGTGGTACATAAACAAGCAAGGGGGCACTCACTCCTACCCCCTATGCAGACAAGCCATGACCTTGTGGAACACAGCTATAAACCTTCAAGTTCATCTGCAAGCACAAATCCTGCCAGGAGAGAAAAACACACTGGCAGACGACTTGAGCATAAACATCATGGATACCCACGAATGGGAATTGAATCCACAGATATTCAGAATGATAACACAGAAATGGTGGAGCCCTGACATAGATCTGTTTGCATCCCCAATGAACTGCCAGCTACAGAAATTCTGCACAAGGAGTTACCATTTACAAGCATGGAAAGTGGATGCCCTGTCATTCAGCTGGAAAAACCTACAAGTATACGCTTTCCCACCACTACCTCTCCTGCCAAAGGTACTCATAAAAGCCAGGCAAGAAGAGCTAAAGATGATCCTGATTGCACCAGACTGGCCACGCCAGCACTGGTACCCAATCTTAAAGAACTTAGCACAAGGACCACCCTGGATTTTGCCTCAAATCCCACATCTGCTGACTAGGCACAACAATCAGATACTACACAGCCAGC
>NC_056748.1:501032782-501059527 GCF_019279795.1 Protopterus annectens
GTGGATGTAATGTTTCCCTCCAGGAAAGGACACATGCAAAAAGACACAGCCTGGGTCAGTCTTGGTCTTTTGACATGTCTTGATGTAGCTCTCCACTCAGTCTCCCTCCCTTCAGGTGTAGTCAATGTATATAGGGGTCAGGGCAACAAGGTTTACATTAGCTCCTCCCTTCCACTCCTAATGGCCATTGCCAAAAGGACACATGTAAATGGAAAAGGCAGAGGTAAAGCAGAGTGCCTCACCTGTTTTTTCACTGTACATGTGCCCTTTCTGTGCCCCCATATCAGTTAGCAGCCAAGCCCTTCAGCACCAATGCAAGGAAGGTCCCTCTTCAGTCTTTTTGCCAACTGCTCTTAGGTTCGTGGGTGCATCGCGGGGGTCATACCCAGCCAGCATGGATCTTGTGATCCACCTGGATCGCAGTTGGGAACTAGGAGCCTCTTCAGATCAGTCTCATAGTGCTGCTGTCCTAGGTAAGCATGGGCTTGGGTGTGCCACTGTGATGTAATGTTTCCCTCCGGGAAAGGACACATGCAAAAAGATAGCCTGGGTCAGTCTTGGTCTTTTGACATGTTGCTCTGATGTAGCTCTCCACGTCTCCCTCCCTTCAGGTGTAGTCAATGTATGTAGGTGAGGGTAGTAAATGTATGAAGGTCAGGACAGCAATTAGTTACTACAGTCCCTCATCCCTTAGGTCCACTGCTGAATGGGCACAGGTAAAGAGAAAAGGCAGAGGTAAGGCAGACTGCTGACACTGAAGGAGGTCATGAGACCATAGTGGTATCAGCAGTCTGAGTGGGCAGCCAGCACAGCTATGGGACACTACAGATAACCAACATCTGGAGCCCCATTACTGTCCTTGGCATATTAGTGGAGCGGCGGTTCTTACCCTGCTTTTTCTCTTTACATGTGCCCTTGCTGTGCACCCTTGTCCGTGTCCACCCATGCTTTATTTCAGGTAAGGTAAGACTGTCTTCTGCTGTTCAGACGTTTACAGAATGAGTTCATGCATGGCTTGATGCACAAGGTAGGTGGATCTACAATCTGCCATAACGGCATCACCGTGGAAGATGTTCACCTGTTCAGAAGGGATGGCATTCACCTAACTGAGGAGGGCACTGCATTGTTCTTGACCAACCTCCACAATGGTGTGAGGAGAACCATGCATGATTGCTAACATGCAGCTTGTGAGAAGAATGGAAAACACCCATGACCAAGTCGGACCAGTATAGTAAGTAAAACACTATTATGAAATGTGTTGTGTAAAATTCATTTCTCTGAGCTTGGCAAATAACTGTTATGGAAATTGATTTTTTTTTTTCATATTTTGGTAAATAACTTTGCAAGGGAGCATCTGAATGTGCCAAATAATATCTCATTTTGAAGAAAGTATGGCTGGTTCCAACATGGTAAAATAAGTGTGCCTGTATGTCTGACACGTGCAGATATCAAAGTTTGTTCGGGACTTACGGTTATGGAAAGTATGATTTTTTTCATATTTTGGTAAATAACTTTGCAAGGGAGCATATGAATGTGCCAAGTAATATCTCATTTTGAAGACATTATTGCTGGTTCTAACATGGTAAAAGAATTGTGCCTGTATGTTTGACACATGTGCAGATATGAAAGTTTGTTTCGGACTTAGGTTATGGAAATTATTTTTTTTCATACTTTGGTAACTAACTTTGCAAGGGAGCATCTGAATGTGCCAAGTAATACCTCATTTTGAAAAGATTATTTATAGTTCTACCATGGTAAAAGAATGGTGCTTGTATGTTGTACTCAGACAAATATCAAAGTTTGTTGCGGACTTAGGTTATGGAAATTATGATTTTTTCATATTTTGGTAAATAACTTTGCAAGGGAGCATCTCATTGTGTGAAGTAATACCTCATTTTGAAGACAGTGTTACTCCTTAAAACATGGTAAAAGAACTGTGTGCACTGTACACATGTACAGATATCACAGTTTGTTTAGTCTTGTACGAATATGAAAATTATACATTTACAATACTTCTCATTATTATGCCCATATCTTTGCAAGGGAGCATGGTAATCACACAAATGATGCATCATTTTGAAGCTGACATTCAGATGCACAACTTCTACACTGATATGTAGGCTCTGTCTGTTACAGGTGATGAGATATTATGCTTTATCAATTATGAGAAATAATATATCAATCATATTTCTGTGAATATCTTATGAAAGGAGAGTCACACAGTAATGGTTAAGGTATCATTTTAAAGCTGACATTCATACTAACAAATTAAATTCAAATTGTATGGGTCTGCATGGTACATAGACCAAGATATTGTGCTTTGCTTTTCCAAAAAGGTAAAAAAAAAGAAGTTATGTCCTTACCATAACGTTCCATGTGGAGTGTTCATCTCGCCTTTGTTCTTACACATGGGTTCGGAGCCGATCCTCGGCTCCGAGTTGGCCGCTTAGCAAAGCTCTGCATCGAGAAGAAGCTCGAGACCAACCTATCTCCCACAATTCCCTCTGCCCTTACCTCAGATCTAGTTTGCAAAACAATACCAGATCCAGCAACAGGAATGTAAACATACATACCAGGGCGTAGCTGAAAACAGCAGCAACAGCAGAGAGATATCAGTAGCGGGAGAGCCAAACCAGACCTCTAAACTGGACGTTCTTCCTGACCTGAGAGTGGGAGGGTGGGAATGTAAGAACAAAGGCGAGATGAACACTCCACATGGAACGTTATGGTAAGGACATAACTTCTTTATGTGAGTGTGTTCAATCTCGCCGTTTGTTCTTACACATGGGTAGCGTCCCCAGCTCCATGACTCTTAGAGACTCATGGAAGAACGTTCCTGAGCACAGTGGAACCAAAAGGTTACCCTGTCCCTGGAAATCCTATCCACTTTGTAATGAGTGATGAACGTATGCGGTTTAGACCAAGTGGCGGCCGCACACATAGTATCCAAAGGTAGGCGGGCCGCATGAGCCAGAGATGTAGAGACTGATCTAGTAGAATGTCCTTTCGGTTTGGTGGGCAAACTCTGCTCAGTAGCAGTATAAACAAAAGTAATACAATTAGATAGCCATTTGGAGAGTGTACGCTTCATCACTGCCATGCCCTTTTTGTTGTCCACAAAGGCTATAAAGAGTTGGTCTGCTTTTCTGTGATCCTTTGTTCTATCTAGATAGAATCTGAGTTGTCTATGAACATCCAACTTGTGTAACATATATTCCAGCTTATTGGAATGGTTTTTGAAAAATGTGGGGAGTTCAATGGATTGATTAATGTTGTTGACTGAACAAACCTTGGGAAGAAAGGACGAGTTGGTGCGTAAGGATACCCTATCCGGGTGAAAAATTAAATATGGGTGCTTAATGGAAAGAGCTTGAAGTTCTGACACTCGTCTGGCTGAAGTGATAGCTACTAGAAAGAGAGTTTTCCAGGACAAGAACTTTAAAGAACAGGAAGAGGCTGGTTCAAAAGGTGGTAGCATTAGTTGGGATAAAAGGAGGTTTAGATTCCATGGAGCTGTAGGGAACCTGACTGGTGGTCTAATATGAAAGGATCCTTTTAGAAAGGCCTTACAAAGCCTGAGTCATAATAGGCGCTCCATTCTCTCCTACATGAAAGTTTGAAATAGCAGCCAATTGAACCCTCAAGGTGGCAGGAGAAGCTCCTTGGTGAAATAGCATGGATAGAAACTCTAAAACTTTGTTTAGTGGGGCTATTAAGGGATCTAAATGTTGTGCAGTTGCCCAGTATACAAAACGCTTCCACTTGCTAGTGTAAATTTTTGTAGTGGAAGCTTTATGAGAGGCTACTAGAATGTTCTGAACCGCAGGAGAAAGATCAGACCTGGCTAAGAAAGGAAGCGGAGCAGCCAAGCTGCTAATCTGAGGGACAGGAGCGACGGGTGGGGAGCCCCTAACGAATGGGTCAGTAGATCTGGCTCCGGGTCCAGGATCCAGGGCTCCCGCATTTGGTGTGCTTGAAGAAAGGGAAACCAAATTTGACGAGGCCAGAATTGGGCAATGAAAATTACAGTCCTTTCCAGATTCTTGGCTTTCTGGAGAAATCTCGGTATCAGAGGTATAGGGGGGAAGGCGTACAGGAGACCCGGGGGCCAATCACGAATCAGAGCGTCCCTGGGGACTTCCCCCTGGTGGGGGTAATAGGGCGAAGTAGCTTCTGCATTTGGCATTCATTGGAGACACAAACAGATCGCAGCAAGGCTGGCCCCACTTGCGGAATATCCTGTCCGCTATTGTCTGTTTGAGGGACCACTCGTGAGGTAACAGGATGGCTCTGCTCAACCTGTCCGCTATGACGTTGGATAACCCCGGGATGTGCTTTGCTATCAGAAAGCGACCCGTGGACTCTGCCCATTGCCAAATTCTCATGGCCTCTCTGCATAACTGGTAAGATTTGGTTCCCCCTTGCTTGTTTATGTACCAGACTATGGACATGTTGTCCGTTTGAACTGCAATGGTCCCTAGAGGTAGAAGGGGAGAAAAGTGTTGCAACGCTAGAAACACTGCCCTCATCTCCAGAACATTGATGTGCAGGTTGTACTCTAGATTGGTCCATTCGTCTTGGACTGTCTGTCCCTGAAAGATGCCCCCCCACCCTATAAGGGAAGCGCCCGTGGTCACTGTTGCTGTTGGAGTGGGTAGCACAAACGGCCAGCCGGCGATGAGACTGCAATTCTGTAGCCAAGACAGGTGTGTCTTGCAGGTGTTTGTGATGTGAATTTCGTGTGTCAGCGGTAAGTGTTGGAACGACCACTGGGCGAACAGCAGCCATTGAAGAACTCTCATGTGTAGTCTTCCCAAGGGTATTGCAATGAGGGAAGCTGACATGAGTCCCAAGACTTTTACAACCAGTTTGGCCAGGGATTTCTTGGACAACAGGAGTAGAGATATGTGATTTAGTAGAGAGGCTATTCCTTCTGGGGGAAGTCTTAGAAGCAAGCAACGGGTATCCAAATCTGCTCCTATGAATGAGATATGCTGCGACAGCTGTAATGCAGATTTTTCGAAATTTATGGAAATTCAGAGTTGAACACAAAGGTCGAATGTGTAATCCCTGGCCTGTATCAGTCGACGCTCGGTGGTGGCAGTAAGGAGCCAGTCGTCCAGATACGGAAACACCCGGAATCCTAGTCGTCTCAAGTGAGATACTACCACTGCCATGCATTTGGTGAAAACCCTGGGGGCTGAGTTTAGACCAAAGGGCAGGGCCCAAAACTGATAGTGACTGGCTCCCAGCCTGAAGCGCAAGTGATCCCTGGACGCTCTGGCCATTTTGATGTGGTAGCATACGTCCTTGAGATCTATTGAGCACATCCAGTCATCCTTCTGTAAGAATGGAAGGATCGATTGAAGCGTGACCATCCGGAACTTTTCTTTCTTGGCAAAGGTATTGAGATTGCTTAGGTCCAGAATTGGCCTCCAGTCCCCTGTCTTTTTTGGAACTAAAGAACCTTGAGTAAGTTCCGAATCCTCTTCGGTCCGCCGGGACTGGTTGGATGACTTTCTAGCAGCTTTGAAATTTCTATAGCTGCAGGTTCTCGCAGATGTGGCGGTACATCTGGGAATCTTTTCTGCGGTAACGGGGGGAATAGAAATGGAATTTTGTAACCTCTGGTAATAATGCTTTTTACCCATCTGTCTGAGGTAAGACTTTGCCAGGCCTGAGGGTATAAAGCTAAGCGACCCCCGACTGCCTCCAGAGCAGGACAGTCGGGCCTCCCTTCAGGAGTGCTGGAAAGGCTTCCCAGGGACCGTATCCCTGTCGCCTTGGTTTTGCGGACCCCCTCTGCCGCCAGGGCGACGTCTTCCACTTCTGTTCCCCCCTCTGCCTCTGGAGGGGGCATCACCCTGTGTGCTTGGGAAAGAACCCTGGGGTTTATGAAACCACATTTTTCCACCTCGTTGCCCTTTGGGGTACGGTCTGGATGGGGTGGAAAAACGGACTCCGACAGCAGACAGTCTCCCTCTTGCTCACACCGGGTAAGGGTCTCCTTTACTTTGGGGCCAAAGAGAGTGGCACCATCAAATGGGGCGTTAGTAAAGGAAGACTTGAAGGCTTCCGCAAAGGAGCATAAGCGCATCCAGGATTGTCTACGGAGAGCAATTGCTGAAGCCGCAGCCCTACTCGACCCTTTGGCTGCATACGAGATGAGCCTCATGGACGAGTTTACAATTGATGCAAGGGTATTGAGCTGTGCTGTAACCTTATCCGCGACAGCAGCATCTGTAGTACCCTGGAGGGTATCTCCAAACTCTGACTAGATCCCTCTGTAAACGTGTGAAATGTGTCAAATAGTTCAGCGATCGCATGGAAAAAGTCGCTGAACTAAAAATGCGTTTCCCATACCTGTCCATGGTCCTAGAATCTCTGTTAGGTGGATGGATAGATGAGGAAGATTCAGACATCTCCTTTTTTAGTGGCAGCTGCCACCACCATAGCGTCCACTGGAACTCCCTTTGTGAGGTATGCCTTATCCTGAGGGGCCGTAATATACTTATTAGGCTTTCTGGGAACTGGCTCCACTGTGTCAGGTGTCTCCCATGCCCTTCAGACATCCCTCAGAGGGTGATTTTGGGGACCCTTCTGACTCATCCAAGTCAGTGTCCGATGTTAAGGACTCTTGTGGAGAATCCAAATGCCTCCTCTTACACAATCTTTTCCTCGGGACTTCCTCGGGGGGGCATCCGATGAAGCCTCCGAGGAAGAGGGGGCTCCCTCTGGGAGCGGCTGAGACACTGGTGCTCGACGCTTTTGAGTAGCCGTAGGTGCAGAAGAGGACAACGGGCCTTTATGGGAGGGAGACTC
The DNA here is from genome assembly GCF_019279795.1 of Protopterus annectens. Classification (NCBI taxonomy): domain Eukaryota; kingdom Metazoa; phylum Chordata; order Ceratodontiformes; family Protopteridae; genus Protopterus; species Protopterus annectens. Next base: position 501,039,605 of record NC_056748.1, read on the forward strand.
TGTTTCTGCTGAGGTAGTTGTTTGGGAAGACAATACCTTCCTCATAAGATCGAAGGCCCCCGGACCCCGAGCCGAGGAATCCTCCAGTTCCGAAGACCGTGGAGGAATCTCCGACGCAGAAGCCAAGGGCACCGATCCCGAGGACGGAGCCGAGGTGATCCGTGCCGAGGCACCGAGAGGGAGAGTCGGCACCGAAACATCGGTTCGGCTCTCTGTCCCAGAACCAAGGATAGATAGTCGGCTCCGCGAGTCCGGGAGAGGTTCCGACGGAGTCGAGGTTAACTGTGCCGACCGAGAAAGGGACGGTTCCGGCACAGAGGGCTCTACAATCAACAAATCAGCGTCTCCCGGCTCCGAGGGCTGAACAGGCCTCAGAGGAGGATCAGATGGAGACAAGGGAAGGCCTTCGAGTCTCGACACCAACTGAGAGGAGACTGCAATAAGTTTGGATAGGGCCGTGTTCTCCATCAGCTTCTGCACCACACGGTCTACGTCGGTGTCGGAGAGAGGCCTGGAAGACCGCGAAAAAATCGAAGACGGTGCCGACCTCAAAAGAGCCGGAGGTGGCAGTTCTGTCACCGGTTCCAAGACTCGAGGCTCGGTGACAGACACTAGGCCCCGAAGCCTGTGGAACCGGTGAACGAACTTTAAAAGAAGAACTTGGAGCCGATGACGTAGGCTCCGAAGTCTTCGACTCCTTCGAAGATTTAGAAGTCTGGTCTGACTTATCTAAAGCCTTTTGAAAAGCAGGCTTCAGAAGACTCCTGTCCATGAGCATCCTGCGCCTGTCATGACCCTTCCACTAAAGGAGTGACATATGGAGCAGTCCTCCTGAAGATGGAGAAGGCCAAGACAGTAGACACAGGAGCTATGGTTGTCTGACAGACATCTTCTGTCCGCACTGACATCTCTTAAAACCTGACTTAACCCTTGTCAGACATGTCAAAAAAGTCACAATAACTAGTGAAACTATACCAATACACTTAATCTTAGCCAAAGGTCAAGAAATAATGTTCTGAAGTAATAACTAAGTCAAATCCGAAATTTAGTGAGTGGGGTAGGCCCTAGGATCCTAACTAAACAAAACTGTTTTAAAACACTAAAGATTTAGTCAATCGGAACCGAAGACCCATACACACACACACTAAAGTGTCACAATCCAATAACTTTAGATCAAAATTTTTGAAGAAAAAAAGGTAAATCTTATCTGAAGTTGGCTCAGAGCTCTTCAAACGATGTGATCAGTTGCAGCGGCAAACTAGATCTAAGGTAAGGGCAGAGGGAATTGTGGGAGATAGGTTGGTCTCAAGCTTCTTCTCGATGCAGAGCTTTGCTAAGCGGCCGACTCGGAGCCAAGGATCGGCTCCGAACCCATGTGTAAGAACAAACGGCGAGATTGAACACTCTCACATTATGCACAATATCAGCATTCTTTGCCAAATATTTAATAATGACTTTGATATGCACTATCAACATTTACACTGTTGGAAATGTCAGTGTCTGCTGAACTTTAGCGTTTACATTTTTAGTGTAGCTCTTATAGTTGAAGAGTTATGAACATTTGTTTTCTGTACAGTATTACAAATGGATTTTCTGAAAATGAGCACAGGTTGCACTGTTGTTCCTATGGTGGAATTAAGCAGGCAGCTTTTTCTGAGCTGCTCCAGAGTGAATGAGTTAAAGTGCTGCTCCATCCTACTAACTGTCTCACTGAAGGTCAAATTTTCCCCTGGAGAATCACGGTCCAGTGACAATTCCTCTGGGGATCCATATCCTAAAAGTGAAGAGAGTTGGGAGTCGTAAGAAAGATTCCTCAGAGGAATCTGAAAGGACCTCCTCTTCCCTGGGAGCTTGATCTGTACACAGGGGCTAGGGCTTAGGAGAGGTGGAGCCAGAAGTAGGTGGTAGGCCTCATTGCCATGAAGGCACTGAAAAGACCTGGCTAAAAGCCTGCCAATCAGGCATGCTTTCTCAAGAGGGGGAGATGCGTTTTTGCTTTTCCCCTCTTTTTAGAGGGGCAGTGGATGTCTGTCTGAAAACCAGTGACTGCATGTTGTCGGAAGGCTTTGATGACTCCCCATGAAACGCTGGTTCCCCCTCTGGCGTCAGCTAGCAGCACCGGACTAGCCTCACCGGACATGCTCTTGCCTGTGGATGGTGTGGCATCCTAAGAGGTATCTGCGACCTCTGAAGTGGTGGATCTGGAAGACTATCCTGAAACCATGCCTATCTTGGCCACAGGTTGGGAGTTGGCCGGAAGAGTCTCGGCAATAATCTAAGGCCATAAGGTCTTGGCCTTATTTTTTGGCGGTTCTATGAGGACGTCGGAATAGCCCTTCATCCTAAGCATGAGAAGTTTCAGACGCTGGTTCTCGAGGTACAAGTTTACAGCATGCAACCAACTAAGCAAAGTTTTCAGTACAAATCCCTGGCAAATAGGGCAGGCCTTATGGTCGTGAGATTTTCCCAAAAAGAAATGGCACTTATCGTGGGCATCCTTGAGGGATCTGGCATCCACACTGACACTCACCCTTTCTGGTTGACAACAAGCAATAATCAAAATTAGGACAACTGAAAAAAGGTTCCCCAATGGGGTACTTATCTGAATAACGAATACGACGTCAGAGGTAACAGGAACACATGGCGTATTACTGGTGGTTGAAAAGTTCTGAGGGCTGGTGCTTGCTGACATCACCTTTATGGCCCATGAAATCTCATCCACGTCTTGACACACCACAGAGGGACTTGAAAGCTTTTGGATACTGGTCGCACGCACTTGAGACTGAAGTGATAAACCCATATGCAGAATACTGCAGCATGGGAATAGGACATCTCCTGATGACAGATCTGCACTTGACAGAGTGCTTGGTTACCAGAGTGCAGAAATTCATAACTGTACACCATTTTAGCCTTGGCTGGGGAGTCAGGGAAGTCCCCCAATTGTTTAGCCACATCAGCCATCAAAGCCAGTGAGTATTGGGCCACGTGTGTCTGATAGTTGATAGATCTCACTGCTAAGGTAGCAGAAGTGTATACTTTTTTCTCTAGCCGCTCCATTAATCTGCTCTCCTTACCAGAGGGCAAGATAGAGGTGGAAGGGAGTAACTTGGAGGTTTTGTCTGCAGCCAGGGTAATGAATGACGGGTCTGCAGAAGGGGCTTTTTAAAGAAATGTAACCTCATCAGGGACTTTGTAGAACCTATCTGGACATTTGTGTGTGGGAGGTTGTAATCTGGGTTTTTTGAAGCAGCTAGGAAAGCATCCAAGAAGGCAGGGTGCACTGGAGGTACAGCAGACAGGTTGGTAGACTCCATTTGTAAAAGTTCCTAACACCTCTTTTGGGTCTCTGTGACCTGACTGCTGTCCCACTTGAAAAAACCTTTCATTTGAGCTACAGTGCCCCTGAAGGTGATGTCCTCTCCTGGGGAATCTGTGCCATTAGACTCTCATCTGGGGAAGCATACCCCAGAGGGGAAGCAATTTGAGAAGTTTAAGTGAGGGATTCATCTCCTGATGAAGCCTCTTCTTCAGAGGAGGCGTTGCAACCAAGTTTACCCTTAAGGGTAGACGCAGTAGAGGCCCGGACTGAAGCAGGGGCCTGGCGTAAGGCCAGGAAGGCATTTAGAAGGCCTTGGGTGAAGGCCTGCCAGTCAGGAAGCTGTTCAAGAAGCTGCGGGCATCGAAGAAGGACCAAGATGCTTAGTATTTTGCTGCTTCTTTTTGTGGGACTCAGAGAAGCGGTGTAGAGGAGGAGGGCCAGATGCCAGACAGCACTCCACAATGTTTGAGAAAACATCCTTCCAAACTATAATCTGAGAGACCCCACGTGGGCCACTGGAAATGACGAGCCTAGGTTCCCACTCAGCAACACATCTGGGCACCCAAGATTCCCTCTGGGATGTACCCTCGGCTTCTTTAACATGTTCCTCCAGGGTACTCGCCAAAGGAAGGTCCGAGGATTCCGGCTCGGACTTCAGGCCTTTACCAGCCTCGAGAGGTATGGCTGGAATGGAGGGAGCAGCAATCGTTTTAGGCCTAGATTTTTTGGTCTTTTGGACTGGTGGCTCGTCCAAGGAACTAGAAGTTGGCTCCATAGCTTTAGCTAAATGTTTGAGTCACTGATTCTCTAGATAAAGTTTTAGCACTGCTAGGCAACTTCTGAAGGTTTTGGGGACGAAGGCCTGACAAATAGTACAAGTAGTGCGGTTGTGTTCTTGGCCTAAGCAAAAAAAAGCAGAGCCCATGCGAATCTTATATGGAATTTGCCTTCCACACCTACACCTGCCCTTTCTACTTGACATGAAACCCCAAAGCAGTAGCTAAGATCAAAAACCTCTATGGGGTACCTATCTGAAATCGGATAAGACAAGTTCACTTTTCTAAAGGAACGACGACCGGAGCTGGCAGTCACACAGACAGCAGAAAAGTTCTGAGGTAGGTGCATGCTGATGTCTATTTTGTACCCGATGTTCAGAGAGAGATAGAGACGCAAAACGTCACACACACCCTGGTGGTAGCATCTATTTTTTGTAGAATGGCAGGATGTATGCGAGTCGACGAGGAGCAGACTCCCTTGTGTTATAGATACAGCAGCATATGAATAGAAGGACATCATTAGTTTAAGATGTGTTTTGGGAGCACAAGGGATGCACTACTCCAGAAAGCAGCTACAGTAGGGCTGTTTGGAAGGTGTAAAGTATTGCAAAACACTATGAATCGACAACTGAGGTTTTCTCAGACTTGGGTGTGATTGCTTTGGGCGCTGTGTTCCCAAATATGAGTCGAGTGATGAAGGTCTGGTTCTTAAGGTCTTTGGAATGAAAAACTGTTAATTGTACAATTTTTGTAATTGTGCACTGCCCCTAAAAAGAAAAAGCACTGGAGTGCATATTGTTGCAAAGAATATGCCTACTGCAATCACATTTTCCCCTCCTAGCTGGCATCTAACAGAGCAATAGACAACAACAGTATTGATAAAATGAAAGGAGGGTTCCCTAACAGGGCACTTATCTGAAAAGGTGATGGCCAATGCTACCAATGACCATGCGTAGAACAGTCTGATGGGTGCAAGACCTGTGTTTAGATTGGAGGTAAGATAGTTTGGGGATTTACAACCCTATGTCCTCTTATGTATTCTTACACCCACAGGCTTAGACCATACATCAGACATATGGCTCTATGAGAGGTCTTGGCTTTGTTACTCTGGCCGGACATTACTGTTTATTTAGCAGGATAACCCAACGGTTTGGATTACTGCAACAGTGATCGAAAGGAGTGCAGTTACACCAAATGATTGTACTACCAAAGTAGGGTTTCCCCCTGACTATACTTTACCACTAATCAATAAATTCACATTTCCAAGTCACATTACTCTTTAGATGATCTAAAGGATAACTGGGGTTGAGTTAATAGGAAGAAGTAATCCAACTGTCTCTGACAGAAAGCACTGAGGAGACATTTTAAATGTATGTACCTTTCCTAACTTTTTTTTTTTTTTTTTTTTTACAGTGAAACACACTGCATGTGTGGCATCACTCCTCAGCTGAAAGAAAAAGACCCAAGAAAGAACTGTGCCTGCTGGAGTCGTTCTCAAACAGAAACAGATTTACTTAACAGTCAAACAGTTCTCCGGTTAGACAACTTCAGGTAAACACAGTGGAGGAAGTGACACGGGTTCTGAGAGTAAAACCATCATTTTAAAAAAAATGCTTCTCTTGGCAGGGAGAGGATGGAGGACCCTCCAACAAAGAGAAAAAGAATGAATTAGGCAACTGATTTGAAAGGTGCTAGCTATCATTTTTGGATTCTGCAAGACAGGCCCAGATGACAAAGTAATGCATTCCTCATTGTATTAAAAAAACATGCAGATGCTTTAAATTCTTCACGTTACTTTTAAAGATCACTTGAATATTTTCTTACACTATTCATAATATTTTATAGAATTATACTTTCATACCATCTTTTCTTCCCCACCAAGTGGATTTAAGATTTCCTGGTTTAGAGATTAGGGGATGCTATTTATATACATCTCCAGCCATTACTACTAAAACTACTTTTGGGGAAAATGTTTGCATGACAGAGGTCAAAAAAAGGGATAGACAAGCCTCAAAAGCATTGGTAGGGTGGAAGACCTATCCACATAAACATGTACAAGATGAACAGTGAGAAGGGATGGCCCTTTCGTTGGAAAACAATTAAAACTGTGAGAGATCCAGACAACAGTGAAGAGAATCTCCTGTAGTCTGATGGTAGGCTGATGCACTACGGCAAGAATCTTAGTCTCAAAGACCTTGGGTCTTAAACACTAAAATCAGCACAATATTAGTTGAGGAAAGCAACACTACATTCCTAGCTGCAATAACTTTTTTATTTTGGAGACTATGGTCCTTGGCTGAGTGTGTTACTCCTCATACAGCCCTCATGGTCAATTGAGTTTGAGACACCTGCTCTGTGGACATGTGGCATAAAAAGAAGTGGATGAGGCTTTGTTGGCTTCCACTGTTATGACCATTCCATTAACTGCTACTGAAGGTGCAGAGATAGAGTGAGTGACTAAAGTATTTGACATTTGGACCAGAAATAGAAGCACTTGAATCACACCAGGACCAAACACCTCAGGGCTTGGGACAAATGGCTGAACTACAACAGCCTCAAACACTTTACACAAACTCTGATTAGACTCTTCTATGTTTCTCCACTTTTTCTGAATCTTATGATTGAACTTTTGCACACTCCCTATGCTTTTTCTGCATTCAGAAGGGGATGGTTCTCCTTCCAGGAAAGCTAGCAACTTATGACACACAATTAATCCCTGGCTTTGCACAAATTTCTATCACTTCTGAAAAGACGCTATTTTGTTAAAGGATTTACAATGCTTAGTTACACCATGTTCCTCATCTACATAACACCAGAAGTGGTAAGTTTTTGTGGGGAATTCTGTCTCCCCATAAGTATACTGAACGGATTTTTCTAGGGATACCATCAGTCTCTCAAAAAGTCAAATATTACACAGAAAGTAAAAAGTAATTAGCAATGTATCAAAAAATATGGGCAAATGCTGAATGGTACTTAACTCTCAGTCTTGCATGCAGCCAAGCAAACTGCAGAGTTTATCCTCAACACTGGCGGTTAACCTTATAAAATTGGTGGTTAACACTGAACCTTGAATGGGAGACAACACACTACTGAGAAATCTATCCAGCAAGCCAACCTGTGGCTAAATTCTATTCAGTTATGAATGCAGTACAATAATCATCCTTAGGATTACAACTATGGTGGTCACAAAGAGAGTCTGAATAAAGAACACTAGCTGTAGCTTACCTTTCATTCAAATGCTTGAAAATAACTACTGCGTGCAACTGGAGCCTCTGGGTGGGTTATTATCTTGTCAAACTGTCCAATCAAGACATCAATAACTTGTTAGTGCAACAAGTGGCACTAAAAGTGCATTACAGCTGATCTGTTCAAAAAGCAACTTCTATTAGTGTCTAAAAAACTGGCACTTCACGAGTAAAAGTAAAATACTGAAGTGAGACACCATAATGCCAGGGATTGCTCTATTCTGAAATTAGATATCTTCACATTCCACAAACTTCTAGCAAGTTTGCGCTGTAAATTAAATGTGATGAATGCATACACAATCACATACAGTTGGCATTTACTGTTTTTATCATTTAAGCACTATGGTACTGTTCGCAACAAACAGAAAAGGAAAGCCTATGACTACATCTGTTATATTAGTAACCTACATCTGGGAAATGAGCTCCATTACATTGTAAAAGGATTCAAAACAGAAAATAATTTAATTTCCCTAATATGTAGTACCAGACCTGTATTGTATATAACATGGTTACCACCAAGTAGTTATTGTTAATGCTAAAGGCACATCAGAGGAGGGACCACACCAGTCCTGTTGCTGCCTGCTGTGTGTTTAAGAAAGTCTGCAACGTTTCCATTAAAGATGGTCAGAAACCTGAAAATGAAATAAGGTTACTGCAGTAACCTGGGCCATTCTGGTGCTTCATTTTTCTTCGTAGCACAACCACTGAACTAAGTTTACAAAAATAAATAGCATGAAGCCAGATTAAAACAGCTAAACTACATATTTGCAGATTTAAAAATAACACTAGGTCAATATTCAACTCTTAAGTAATTTTTTTATTATTCAGAATAGAGCATGCACCAGAATAGCCTCAATAAGCATTTGATTTAAAGTTCGCATGCGCATCAGCCTGAAAGAAGTGGACTCCTCTAGCCCAGGCCTTACCAAGATAGTTTCTGCAGCTCCTCTGTTGAAAAAAGGAATAAAATGACACAGCAAGCAACAATCTCCTAGTGTAACGGATCACCAACTTGTACATTTCCAATTTAATCTATTCATAAAAAATGGCCATAAGAAAAAAATCAGAGAACTGTGGTACAGTGCAGCACACATTCAATATTTAGGTAGAGTCAAGGATTGCAATTATTTCGCATATCATACTTTTTCAAACAATGATTCACTCACTCCTGTTGGCTTAGCCCAAAAAAGAACATAAGAAATCTAAGCAAAGTGCCAAACAAAAATGAATTAAAAGAAAACTGGAAAGCAACATGCCAATACTGTCATTCATAAAGCAAACAATACCAATATTCTGACCATAACTTAAAAAAAATTAAAAAAAAGTAGCATCTTAAAATGTTGCAATCCATAAATACAAAAATTAAAAACTAAACAATTTAAAACAATGTTAACACAAAATATCCATTTCAAATACCTCAGGGGTAGCTTTTGTTTTCTTGGGCTAATCCATTAAAGTTAGCAAAAACCCAGTAACAAAATGTAAAGGGAATAATACCTACCCAACCACTGGACAAAAGACTTCACCATAGAAATTATGCTCTTGATATCCCACATGTAAGGATAAAGGTCATAAAGAATAGTCCTGTTGGCACAGTTTGAGAGCCGAGTAAACATAGTCATTACCGAGCAGCACATTTCTTCAAACTTAGTTGCCCTGGCACGCCACTCATCGATCTAAAAGTAAAGAAAAACAATACAACAAAAGTCAAAACAATAAAAAATAAATGAAAGTAGGCAGTAATTGCTTTTACTTCCCTAGTGCTTAATTTTGGTCTGTTAATTATGTAACAGACATGTAAATGCCAGCAGCTCTCTTCAGTCATTACTGTACTCAGCCAGCATGACAGTGCAGAGGCAGGGAGTCCATCTGGGCCACCAGCTACCTGGGTTCCTTTATGGACTTCAGCTGCCAGTAGGTCTGACTAGGGAGTTAAGATGAAGCAGCTGATGGACAGCTTTTCTATCCTACAGGTAGGAGGGAAAGAAACCCGATGCATAGACAACCACTGGTGGAGAGTAGGAGCTTTGCAGGACATCTCATGGTTAAATACTGGGGACAGTAAGGACTTCCTTGCGCCAACTGCACTAGACATCTCTGCGGCTAGAACTACTGACAGACACAATAATTGACATCTCTCAGGCTCTGTGCTAGTTGCTCCTTACTGGATCACTCGTTCCCTGGGCTTATAGGGATGATGCCACTGAGGTGAACTTGCCAAGGTGTTATTTTTTTTTGGGGGTGGGGATGTCAGTGGAAGGGTTGCCTCCATTGCACATGGCAAGCAGCAACTGGGGATGCTGGAGTTTGGTGAACATGATAACCAAGGGGAGGGAGGTGCACTCAGTCTTTGCAGGGTCAAGACAGAAGGCATATATAAACAAACAAAAAAAAAAAACTTTACTGTACTCATGGTTTTCCCCTATCATGACTCAAAATGCTTTCATCAACCTACACACATCACAGCTTTCTACAAAACACTCAAACATGTCTTTGAAACAATGATGACATCACCAGGCAATAATGCCTACTCACTATTTGCACAATGCCTTAAAAAGCAGTAGCAGATCAACCATCCTGGCTTAACACAAGGCAGTACTACGGAAAGGCAGGTACCTAAAAAGCAAAGGAGGCCATATGCTACACAAATTATGCTGTTGATAAACAACTGCTTGCCTTGTTAGCTCATATTTTAGTAATAGGTCTTGAAGCACTTTTACATTAAAACATCTACAACAATACAGGATCCACTGATATTTCAAAACACCAGTGCTATTCCCACAGTCATGCAACAGGAAAAACTAACTACCTACTTAAGACATTGGTAATGAAGACCCCAGACTACCCGATTTATGTTTTAATGCAGTGTACCCAAGAGAAAAAGACGTGAATTTTGAATAGGAAGCCATGCAATGTGCTTTTCTGACATATTACCAACAAATTTTTTAAGTCACAATTTTTAAGCACAAGAGCTGTACTTCAAACAGTGAAAAAAAGTGACAGCATGGAGATCAGTAGATAGGCTAAGCAAAGCCAAACCATAAACCTCTCTTAGGAGGGAACTTATAACACTCTTGAAATTACAGCCAGTTTAAAGGTTCTTTATGAAAAGTACTAAAAAATGAAAGCCAATAACAAAGACTTTGAAGTTGTGATGTTTTACACCATTAACATAAAAAAAAACAAAAGACATAACTACACTTTACAACAGTAAACTCAGATGAAAAGTATCCATATATGCATCCTTGGAACAGATATAACTGAACCACAAAATTCGCATCATCTCAATTACAACCCCTTACGATACGCAAAGCTGCTGATGCTTTGAGGGAACAATCACAATGAAAAACTATGGCCGAGTGCAGTTTTACTGGCAACTAAAATTGAAGGTAAATAAAAAAATGCAGCCAAGTAACAGATAAATCTAAATGCTCTACCTGCAAGACTAAAATGTTACTGTATGAATATACTCATCATAATGGTAAACAAATGAATACAAAGATCACTGTTACGATACCATTCATAATTAGGAATTTAAATAAGCTGAAGTTTGTCCATCTTCCAGAGCTTTGGATTCCCCTGAAAAGGGCTGGCTTCCTTCACATACTATAGAAAATTCTTAAGTATGAAAATGAAAACAGCTCATGTAACGCATGAAACTGCTACAAAGAATACTTGCATAGCCTAGCGATTGGAGGTGTGGAAGGGATTCTCTTATTCAGGCTAGATTATTCTGGTATTTGCCAAAAAGCTGGAAGGAAAGACCAGCAAATATGAGTGAATGCATGCCTACTTTCCTGTTGTTTAGACTGCTGACTACAAGGAAGCTAAAGCCAGACAAAGGGTTGGACAGAGAAATTTATACTAAACAGCTGATCCTCGTATACCAGAGCATCTGCTATGGTGAGTATGCATAAACAACAGTACAATATTCAACATTTGTCTCCTGGGTGCATCATCATTTGAAAAGCCTGAGTGGATTACTAAAGCATCATGCACTCAGACATGGACACATCTGAAGCAGGAATTTACCAAAGTGTAGAAGTTAAGAGGTATGTTACAATGGTACTAACTCTAGGGACTTCTGCAGACAGCCTGACATCCTAGTTTGATTTCTACAGCATTTTATGCTTCCATCTCTTGGCTGGGCAGACTCCCACCTGGATGTCAGGACACCTGAAGTATAACAAGAGAGTGAGCAATCTGCACCATTTTTAGGTTCTTTCTTGTCCCTGAAATATCACGTTTCTGTCAGGAGCAATAACACTGGACACCCGTGTGACAAGTGCCAAGAGCAAAAACAGTCCAAACAGAAAAACAATGTTAAGTTTCCTTTCTAAGCACTAAACAGATCTGAGATGTGCCTTGCAAGACTAAGGAAACAGAATAGCTGTGTAAAATCTTACCATAACCATGGATGTCCTTCTTTTCCATATTGCGGTATTCATACTGTGGAATTTCCCGCCTCAGGCAACCAGACGTCGGCGCCTATACAAAAGCTTAAGCCTGGCTGCTGTAGGTGCGTGGGATGTCATGCACAGGGCCATAAACCAGGGACCATAAATGTGACGTCTGCATGCATAGACCTCAGAACTTGAAGCCCAGGATAAGGTGTACAGAAGAACAAGTTGATAAGGGGAAAATGTTCCTGAAGGGCTGTACAGATTAGCATGTGGAGAGTGGAGAGAGAGATCAAATACCAACCATCCAGTACAGATAGAAAAAGGGGTATATATGAAGGGTAGGAAGGAATACTAAACATGGAAAAGGACATCTATGGTTATGGTAAGATTTTACACAATTATTCTATGTCCTTCTATTCCTATGTTGCAGTATTCACACTGTGGGAGAATACCACAGCTAGAAGGAGTGAAAGGAGGGGGGTAGAGGATTGAAAGAATCCCTGCAGGATTGCCCTGGCAAATCCTGCTCTGGCCCTAGAAACCTGGTCTAGTTTGTAGTGTCTGGTGAAAGTGTGAAATGTAGACCAGGTAGCTGCTTCCATGATGGAGGCTGTGTACATCCTTCCCAGAAAGGCCTTGGAAGTAGCCATGCCTCTAGTGGAATGAGCCCCAACCCCTTGAGGCAATGGGTTGCCATGATGTGAGTAGCAGAAAAGAATGGATTTCCTGATCCAACAGGAAATTGTTTGGAGACAGCCTTACCCACAGCCTTGGGGTGGAAGGAGATGAAGAGTTGGTCAGATTTTCTGAAGGACTTACTTTTGTCTAAGTAGAATCTCAGTTGTCTGTGCATGTCTAGTGAATGAAGGAGCTTCTCTGAGGTATTAGTTGGACAGGGGAAGAAGGTAGGTAGGTGAATGGACTGATGTAAGGAAATCTCGGTCACCACTTTGGGCATGAAGGAAGGGTTTGTGCGCAAGGTCACTCTGTCAATGTGGAAGGTGGAGTAAGGAGGACAGGCCATGAGAGCCTGTAGTTCAGACACACTTCTAGCGGAGACAATGGCCACTAAAAGAATGGCTTTCCATGTGCACATTTGTAGAGAAGCTGTGCTGGCTGCCTCAAGAGGAGGTAATGTGAGTTTTTACAGCACAAAATTGAGGTCCCAGGGAGGAGGGATGGGTTTTCTTGGTGGTCTGATATGCAAGACAAAAGTCAGCAAAAGTTTAACGTCCAGTCTGAAAAGCAGTGGTGGCTGTAAAGGCAAGCAGGCTGAAATGGTAGAAAGGTGGACTTTCACTGAAGAGTATGCTAGTCCTTCCTCAATGAGCTCACATATATAGGTAAGGGCAAGTGAGGGATCCACCTGAAAAGGGTCCCTGTCCTTAAGGGAACACCATTTTGAGAATCTCTGCCATTTAGACAAGTAGTTTTTTCTAGTAGTTGGTTTCCTGACCTCCCTCAGGACTGACAGCACATCCTCTGAGGAATGTTGTCTGAAAGGGATCAGAAGTTGCTCACCCACAGAGTTAGGTGCAGCAAAAACAGCTGAGGGTGAATGAGAGACCCCTTTTGTTGCATTAGTAGGTCCACCTTGTGGAGTACCTTGTGGTGATTGCCCTTGGCTAGAAGAAAACAGCGTCGGCTGCATCTTCCCTGTTGCACTCATGTCAGGGAGGAGGCGGCAGCAACTGACGCCGGACCAAGACTTTGGAACTCAGGCCGACTGGGGAACCGCCTGATGGCAGGATAACCCAAGTGTAATGACTGCAGCAGTATAACACTATGAACATCATTCCCTTCTACGGAAAGCTGAAGGCATTCACTCTCCAGGCTAGGGGAATGTGATCCATGGTGCAGAATTTGTTTAGTTGTCTGATCTGGGGGGAGGCAAACATATCCACTTGAGGTGTGCCCCACTGGTGGACGATGTCTAGGAAGGTATCCCTGTGCAACATCCATTCGTGTTGCAGAGAGGATGTTCTGCTGAGGAATTCTGCTTGTTTTCCTGAGGGGATGTAAGAGGCCTGCAGGAAAAGGTTGTGGTTTGCTGCCAGATCCCAAATTTCTAGGGTTATCTGGCATAACTGGTATGCCTTTGTCCCTCCTTGTTTGTTGAGGTACCACGACAGTTGTGCTGTCAGTCACAATGTGGAGCAGCCCTGGTTGCAAAATGGGAAGGAAGGCTTTTAGAGCCAGCAAGACAGCAGTTATTTCTCTGACACTGATGTGTTGCTTTTGCAGGGCAGGGGTCCAACACTGTTGTACCCTGAAGTTCTGAAAAGTTGCCCCCCCACCCTAGTTCTCATGCATCTGTGTGCATGGATTTGTTGCAGAGGAATGCCCTGGTTGTGTGAAATATGCTGAATACACCACTTTAGCTCTGTTTTTAAGCAGGGCAGAAGGATAATAAGTTTGTCTAGTGGATGTTGGCTCTGAGACCACACATTCTTTAGGTACCATTGGAATTTTCTCATGTGCATCCTTGCTAATTGGAGCATGAGAAGAGTGGCCGCCAAGAGACCTAGAACTTGCAAAAACTGTCTTGCAGATAAATGAGATTCTGAAATTAGGCTTTGAAAATGGGTGGAGAGGAAGTGCACTGTCAGGTGGGAGAAAGGATCTCATCAGGTCTGTTCTGATCCTGCAGCCTAGGAAAACTTTGTCCTGTTGAGGAAAAAGAGAGGATTGGTAAAGGTTTATGGTGAATCTCAAGTTGTGAAGGAGACATGGTGAACTTGAGATGGTTTGTAGGACGGACTCATTCTGCCAGAATGAGAATGTCATTCAGGTAAGGGAAGATTTGTACTCCCTTGGTTCTGCAATAGGCAATGACTGGGGCCAAGCACTTTGTAAAAACTCTGGGAGCCATAGACAAGCCAAAGGGCAAGGTTGTAAACTGAAAGTGTGAAGACTGGCGAGTGAAGCAGAGAAACTTCCTGTGGGAAAACCTGATAGGAATGTGCAGGTAAGCATCCTTTTCGTCTTCAGTGACCATGACGGCTTTGTAGGAGATGAGGGGTAGGACAGTTTGAAGGGAGATCATCCTGAAGAAGGGAACCTTTAGGAAGAGGTTCAGATAGGTTAAGTCCAGGACTGGTCTCAAGGGCCATCCTTTTTTGGAACGAAGACAATACGTGAATAGAAGCCTTGCCCTTCCTTGTCCTGAGGGAACTGGTTCTATAGTTCCTTAAGTCATGAGTTCTTTCAAAATGAGAGGAAATAGATGAAGCGGATTGTTTGTTGGGAAAGGAATCCTTTTTGGTTTCATTTTTTCCTTCCAGGATAGAAAATATATTTTTTGGATGATGGAAAGAACCCAAAGATCTGAGGTAATGGTTTTCCAGAAGGGAAGGCAGTGGGTAAGGTGGGAGGACAGAGGCAGTTGAGCAGGACAGTCATGCTGAAGAGGGGCCCCTCTATCTAGAAAGGGCAGTTTGGCTGGGGGCTGAAAGTTGTGGGGTCTAGAGTAAGACCATCTCCTAGATCCCCTACACGGCCTTGAGGAGGAAGGACGTGATGTTGAGGGAGTCCTCCTGACAAAGGATGTTTTTGCTGGATAGTTCCTGCAATCTCTAGGGAAGGGGGACACCAGCAGATAGTTAATGTCCTGCAGTTCTTTGCTTTTCTTCTGTAAGTTTTTGAAAAGTTCTGCTGAATTTTTTCCAAATAAAAGGTTGTGGCCCAGTGAAGTATCCCTGACTTTGGATTTAAAATCCTCTGGTAGAGGTTATAGGCAAAGCCTGGAGTACCTGTGCAAAGCAGATGCAAAAGAAGCAGACCTGGCTGCAGCATCATAACTGCACCTAGCAGCGTGTCGGGCTACTTGTGCAGCTACAGACAATTTTTATACAATGTCAGCTTTGGTTGGACAGTATGGGGTAGATGCCAGCAAGGTGGAAGCCTGGAAGACCAGGTCCAGGGCATATTTAACCATGTGGGTTTGGTAATTGATAGCCCTGAAGGCCAGGGTAGAGGAGGTATATACCTTCTTACTCATGATGCCCATGGTTTTGCTGTCCTTACTTGTTGGCAAAAGTGAAGCAGAAGATAACTGTCTAAACTGTCTGTCTGGGGACAAAGCAATAACTACTGGGTCAGCCAGGGGAGGTTTCTCCAGAAACTTCTGGTTATCAGAAACTTTGTAAAATCTACCTGGCCTTTTAGGGACAGGAGGTTTAGAATCTGGATTCTTGGAGACTGAAGTAAAGACATCCAGGAAGGCTGGCAGCACAGGAGGGATAGCTGAAGGAGAGGGAGACTCAAGTAGCAAAAGTTCAAAATATCTTTTAAGGGTAACCGACATTAAGGTAGTAGCCCACGAAGTACTCTTTCTTTTTTTAAATGGTTTCCCCAAAGGTAATATCCTGCTGGTGGGGAATCTCCCTCAACAGTGTCTTCATCTGGGGAGTAATAATCCACAGGTGAAGCAATTTGAGAGACATCGGAAACAGATTCCTCAAAAGAGGAGTAGGACTGGTCAGGTTCTTCTACTCCCTGTTGAGTAGTAGGTAAAGGCAGGGAGGAATCAGAGGTTGGCCTGGGGATCAGCACAGGAATATTGGTAGGTGCGGGGCCTGTGGGCCTAAAGGCCATAAAGGCCTGCATTAAGGAATTAGTAAACAACTGCCAATCTAGAGTTCTTTAAGGCGTAGGGCTCAAGTGTCTAGTGTTTTGTTTTTTCGTTGTTGGTGTGGGCACAGGGGTAAGCTTAGAGACAGAGGCCTGGGCTGGAGTAGGAGAGGTCACTGCTGGCCGAACAAGTAATGGTTCTCCCTAGATGTTGGTTGTGGCCGGCATCTGGATTAACTCCGCGGACGTGCTCTCTGTGGCTGCCGTAATGGCCTATTCCAGAGGAACCATCGAAGCTGACACAGTAATCGGGTGTCCCTCAGCCCCTATATCGGTAGTCAGCAGGACATCCGATGGCGGAGCGGCATCGGGAGGAGGCCTGGACACCTTGGCTTTCTTCCTCGGTTGTTTGGTTTGGGTGGCCAACTCGGGATCCATCCTAAGAGTAAGGCATTTTAATCATTGATTTTCCAAATACAAAATTTAATGCGGCCAGCCAGCTGCGTAGGGTCTTTGGCACGAAAGACTAACAAATGGAGCAGGCCTTATGGTCAAGCTCTTTACCCAAGCAAAATACCCACCGGTCGTGAGAGTCTTTCGGCGGTATCTGATACTCGCAATTACATATGCTGTTTTTCTCAGACATTGGCTAAAAGAATCTACAGCAACCAAGCTAAAGCGTACGTACGAGAGAAACCCCCCGCAACAGGGTACTTATCTTTTTGAAGTCTTCAGTAGTAGGAGTGAAGTGGTCGAAGCCAACACCTGTGGCCGAAAAGTTGAGGTCTGTGCGTGCAGACGTCGCATTTATGGTCCCTGGTTTATGGCCCCACGTGTGACGTTCTACGCACCTACAGCAGCCAGGCTTAAGCCTTTGTACAGGAGCAGACATCAGGGCACCTGAGGGGGGAAACCCCACAGTATGAATACTGCAACAAAGGAATAGGAGATGTACTGTCTTGCACAACTGTACTTTCACACTGTTGACATCACTAACTTTTCAGAACTCCCAATGTGCATGTAAGTCTGCTGGTTGGCCCTGCAAAGATATGAATTGCAAGAGCCACTGCAGGCTGGCTGTGCCAAACCCTGTGGTAATTCTAGATATGTCCACATTGTACCGCTTGGGGGGAAAAAAGTGGTGCATATCAAGTAGCTGCTTCCAAGACAGCCTGAGTGATGCCCCACTAAGGAAGAGCAGCTGCCCCAGTACAGTGTGATCTGACATGCCATGGTGCAGCTTTGTGACAAAAGGAGTAAAATAAGATGCAGTACACTAGCCATTTTGAGATGTGTTTTCACTGGTGAAGATTAATATTTACAATGGTGAGTTTAACAAAAGGAACTGGATTAAGAAATCCAATTACTAATGGTTTATTTTAAAACTGGGCTATTTAGCTTGGTTTCTTGGAAGGAAAACGGAGAGTCAATCTTCTGGATTGACTGTCTTGTCCAAGTAAAATCTGAGCCATCTACCTCCAAGGAGTACAGAATTCTCTCTCCCTTGCTCTGGATTAGGAAAGAAAGTATAGAGATTTTGCAGCCTGATTAAGGAATAGCTCATTTACCACTTTAGGCATAAAGTAGAGATTGTCCATCGAAGACACAGTCCTCATGGTAAATAAGGTAGGAGAAAAGCCATCAGGGCCTGACAGTCAGAAACTCATTTAGCTCAGGTAAGGGCTACTAGTAGAATGACTTTCTAAACACAGAATTTGACATAACCAGAGGCTGCTGGTTTAAAGCTGGGAGAGTGAGTTTTTCAAGAAAGCCGAGGTCCCAAGAAGGGAGAATAGCTTTCCTGTGTGTTTTTAGGTGGAGTACATCTTACATATTCGAAGTGAAGTCAGTCGACGCCACTCCGTTCGAAAATCGGAATGTTGACCGTAGGCAATGTCGAACACTCATATTGCCGAAATACACATCTGCCCCTATCTCGACCCATGTTAAAACCCATCCCTAGGTAGCAGTTGACATGTATTTCAGCAATTCTAGTGTTCGACATTGTGAATTTCGCACAATCTCGGTAGACTATGAACAGTCGACAGAGTACATTTCAGGTATATGATAGTAAACCCTTACAGATGTTGTTTACCTCTAGACTAGAAACAACAGCAGGGTCGAGAGGTGTGCCTTGACTGAGAAGCATGCCAGACCAGCTTTTATAAAAGCTCACAAAAGTAAGACCTGACAATGCAGACACCAGTTTGTACAAGGTCCTGTTCATAAGCATAACATGAAACTGAAAATCTTTTCCATTCTGATATACAAGATGTCCAGTCAGTAGGTTTCCTTACTCTTGAAGAAATTATAGCACATTCTCAGAAAATTGGTGCCTCAAAGGAACTGGAATCCTTTCAGCATTAATGAAAGTTGCTAGATGACAGGCTGGGATGAAGAAATAAGTCCCTGTGTTGTGTCAGCAAGTTCACTGTATGAGATGACCTGTGGTGATGACCCAAGGCTATAAGGTAGAGAAAGGGAACCAATGCTGCCTTGGCTAAAGGACGTAACCAGTAAGATTTTTTTTCTCTCTGGATCTTATAGTAAGACCTTCTGAAGAAGTGGAAGGAGTGAAGGCATAAAAAACTCCATTTCTGATGAAAAGACATGATGTCTGTTCTCCATATTTGAGGACAAGTTTTGGTGCAAAGAGAGTAAGCTGTTTGTTCTGGATGGAGGCAAAACATCAAGACACCAGATTTGTGGACTAAGACTACCTCCCTGTTCAGCATCATGGTGGTCATACCTGATCTGCTTAGAAAATCTACCAAGACATTTTCCCACAAGGGGATGTAAACAGTTTGGAGGAACAGTTCTGCTTTTGTAGACTGACCCATGCTGTAAAAGATAAGTCTACATAGCTGAAAAATTCTACACCCCCCCTCCTGTTTACAGTTGTCTGAAATTTCAAGGATTATGAGAAGATCTGCAAAGCTTGAATTACTGCCTGTAACTCTTTCAAGTTGAGGTGCTCTGACCTTAGACATAGTGGTCATTGGCCTTTAACTCTCAGGAGCTTGTCCATGTCCCCATCAGTGTGCATCTCCTGTTGTGGTGCCTTCCCTTTGAAAACCAGGCTAAGGTTGAGGTTACCAGTGATATCGATCATTGAATCTTGTTTTCTTTTGATTTTCAAATACGGAAGATGAGGAATCAGAGTGTCCAGAAGATAAGAATGGTAGGGACAGGTGCATTTCAAGTACCTCTGCATATTTCACATCTCAGTTTCCTGAGGATTTCTTTTGCAATGTAAGTCTGAAGGTGTAGATGAGATTGTCAGTAACTAGACAGACTCTGCAACTTGTCTAATGGTAGGAAAGCATACATACATTTGGCATCTAGTCTGCAACCAAAGACCAGTCTTGGGTTGATTACAGTGTGGATTTCTTGAAACAGAGATCCAACACTTGTAAGTAGGGTTTCACGAATTTGAGATGAACTAAAAGGGGCCAAGGAGAGGGTAGCTATATTAACAATTATGGGGATATTTGAAATTCCTGAGCCCTGCAAAAGGCTATGACTGCAGCTAGACACTTTGAAAAACCATGGAGGCTGTAAAAAGTCTAAAAGGAGAAAGCCGAAAGAGTGATAAGCTACCTGCAAAA
>NC_056748.1:501060027-501080357 GCF_019279795.1 Protopterus annectens
GATAAAATTGACACTACATATTGCGAGAGTTACATGGTGATGCTCAAAGCAAGCAGAAACTTGCTCAAATTTGCTTTTGTATACTTTTTTGGTAGATTGTTTTGATAAGACAAAATGCTATCACATACAGGGGGAGAGCCTTGTCTTTCCAACTATTACTGGAAGTGGAAAAAACATGCAGGTAGTTAGAGACCCTGTATGCTAGGATGTTGTATCCCTGACTGATGAGAAAGGAGATCCAGACTTGCTTCAAATATCCACAGAGGATAAAGGGGAGATCGCAGGAAGGAAAACCACACTTGCAGAGACAAGAAAGGGGCAATGAGGATTATTGAGCTCTTCAGCTGACTTGCTTTCTGTAAAAAATTTGGGGATCAAGGGAAGAGGAGGATAAGCATAAAGGAGACCCAAAGGCCAAACATGGACTACAGCATCTCTCGGTGACTCCCCGAGGGGGGAATTAGAGCAAAGTACCTGCGGCACTACTTGATGTGGGGAATGACAAGGAGGTCGCAGCAATGTCGGCCCCAAAGACAGATCATAATCTACACCACATAATTGAGAGACCATTCTTGAGGCATCAAATGGACCTGCTCAGTTTGTCCGCTAGCACGCTGGTTTTCCCCGGGATGTGCATCTCAATTAGAATGCAGTCTGATGAGACTGCCCATTTCCACACTCTCTTGGTCTCCCTGCAAAGGGGATAAGATAGAGTTCCTCCTTACTTGTTGATGTACCAGACTACAGACATGCAGTCTGCAATGCAATTGTCTCAAATGGGAGAATATCTTGAAAAACCTGCAACACAAATAGAACTGCTCATCTCTAGAACACGGATATGCAAACTGGTATTCTTGGGGAAACGCATGCCTTGGACCGTTATTCCCAAGAAATGCCCTCCTCACCCCATTTGAGAAGTGCCCGTAGTCACTGTGGCTATTGGGGTTGGTAGAACAAAAGGCCTGCCTGGATCAAGATTGTCCGATTAAAGCCACCAGTGGATATGTTTGCAAGATGGAGTAAGCTGAACTGGAAAGGATATGGGTTTATGCAGAACTGATCACAGTACAGCTGGAGTCCACTGGAGAGCATGCATAAAGAAAAGTGTCAAAGGACGTAGCACTATGGCGGCTGCCATAGAACCTAGTGCTTGAAGTACTGACCTTGCCGAAGGAGATGGATGAGAAAGCATATAAATCTGGCTTCTGACAGTGGTAATACGATGAGGAAGTAGAGATGCTGCTTTTATTATCATATCTTGAACTGCACCAATAAATACCAGGCTTTGGGCCGGTGTTACATTATGCAAAGTCAAACTTACTGTTATATGGAATGATTTGCAAATAAGAACAAACAGTCCCTGGCATGCAGAATGAGATGCTTTAAGAGGGCAGTGAAGAGTCAGTCATCTACACATGGAAATACTTGAATCCTTTCAGTCTCAAATGAGCTGCCACCACTACCATCTATTTGGTAAACAGCCTGGGGGCTGTGGTGAGTCCAAATGGAAGGGCAAATGGTAATGACTGGCTCCCAATCAAAAGCGTAAATGTATTCTGGAACGCTTGTCTGTTTTGATATGATATGCATCCTGAAGATTTACTGAGCACATCCAACCATCCTTGTGAAGAGTAAGATGGACTTTACAGTGACCATTCGTAACTATGACTTCTTCATATACTGATTCAAATTGTTTAGATCCAAAATAGATCAGAGGTCCCCAGTTTTCTTTGAAACTAAAAAGAAGCATGAATAACTTCCAAATCTTATTTGGTCTGGTGGGATGTTTTGGATTACCCTTTTTTTAACTAGCAGCTTTTGGATTTCTTGTGCTGCTGCCTTTCTTTGACCAGGTGGAACATCAGGAAGCTTCTTCCTTTTATAGAATGGGAGAAGGAAACTTATGTAATAACCTCTGAATATTATTCTTAGCACCCATGAATCTTGTGTTATACTTGCTCAGGTATCTGGGTGAAAGGACAAATTGACCCTAACTACCTCCAGAGTTGAAAAGTCAGGCAGCGTTTCAAGAGCACTGAAAGGGTCTGTCTGGAAAAGAATCCCTGAAGCCCTGATTTTGCAGACCTCCTCTGCCTCTAGAGTGACTTCTTCCATCAGAATTTCCTCCTCTGCCTCTGGAAGAATCACCATGCAGACCTTGGAGAGGTCCTTGAGATTTTTGGAACCAAATCTTACTGTGCCTATGATTCTTGGAAAAGGTTCGTTGAGACTTAGAAAACTTGACTCCCATTGAAGACAGAGTCATTCCATGCTATTTGCTGCGGGTAAGCATTTCTTTCCTTTTACTGACGGCCCAAACAAGGAAGTGCCATTGAATGGGGCACTGATAAAGGACATCTTAAAAGCTTCTGCAAAGTCACGTAGTCACATCCAGACATGTCTCCTTATGGTAATGCCTGAACCGGCTGCTCATGAGGTACATTCAGCTGTGTGAGACATCAACCTCATCGAAGTGCTTGACATGGATAACACTGTGGCCAGCTGCGACAAAGTTATTTTGAAGTCCTCAGCAGATATGGATGCAAGAGTATGTGAAAGCTCCTTGGTCAAATCTCCTGAAGCCTAGTAAAAAGTGTGCCAGGTAATTTAGTGACCTCATAGCAAAGGTTAGAGGCAAAAACTCACTTTCCACATGTGTCTAATGCTCAAGACACCCTGTTCGGTGAATGGACAGAAGAGCTCTGTTCTGCTAGCTCTTTCTTGGTGGCTGCTGCCACCACCATAGCATCAACTAGGAATGCTGCTCCAGTGGGGTGTATCGGTTGGCATGGCTAAAAATCTGTCAGGTCTTTTAGGAATAGTTTTGATGGTATCAGGTTTCTTCCAAGCCCGGTGTGAAACCAAATCAATAAGTTAATCCTCTGCTGGTGGTCGGGGGGGGGGGGGTAGTCCAAGATGTAGACTAACCAGAACCAAAAGCCTTCAAAAATACCAATTCTTCTGGTGAGGGGTTTTAGGAAGACCAGACCCCTTTTTGTTTTAGGATTTCTAAAATATCTCCAAAGGAGATGTCATCTGGCAGTGATCTGAAAGACCCCTCTCCATCAAAATCAGTATCCTCTGTGACAGACTCGGAGTCAATGCGTCTCCTTTTGCAAATTGTCTTCCGATGCACCTCTTCTGTAGGGTGTTCAGGCGCGATGTCAAGAGAGAGGGGAAGTTCCTATACTGGAATTGGTTTAGACACTTTTTGGCCGTCCCTGTGGAGTAGGTCTGTGACTCAAAGCTTGGAACTGATGAGAGAAAAGGAATAGGATCTGAAAAATAAAAGGCATTTCTCTTGAGAGAGAAAAAGCCCTTTCCAATACCTTGAAAGCCGACTGATCTGGACAGACTTTGATCAGCCCTATCAGAGCCGAAACTCCTGATGAAAGTAGGTCTTGACCTGCCTTGGATCCACACCTGGAGAGTGGAACCAGATCTGAACTGTCCAGGGCAGAGGCTCGGGGGGGGGGGGACGACACCCATCCAGAAAAATCAAAGCTGAACCTATCCTTTCCGACCAGACGCTGACAGTTCAGCTCAGAGACCCATTCTGTTGGGAGGGTACTGGAGCAGAACTAGCCCAAGATATGGTCAGAATAGAGGAAGGCTTCTCTGACACTGGACCACTCAGGGATTTCAGACCCTGGGACTTCGAAATCTCTGGACGGATTGGAGACTGGATAGTTTTTGACATGGTAAGCATACTGACAGATCCAAAAGGGGGATGAATCTGGTAAGACCTCCATATGGATCTGAACTCTGAGAAATTTTCACATCATCCTAGCCACATCTGCTTCCAATATGCTTCTGAAGGACTTGGAGGAAGGAGTGGCAGGAAGCCTGGAATGCTTCTTTGAGTCTGAAGTAATTGAGAATGCAGGGTGGGCGAAATTGGCTTTATATTAAATTCTGGAGTAAAACGCCTATACGAAATACCCAATTTCTGATCCAAGGATCTGAGCGTAGTACCATAGGACTTACTGTTATAACTGAAGGACTCTAAGCCTTAGGATCCGATTGTCAAGTCTTTGGACCTAATGGTGTTGGATCCTAAGTTTTTCTGTATTTAAACGTCGGCTCCGATGAAGACCTGGGAAACTTCAGAAGGTAGGGTCTCCTGTGCAGATATTCTAGTTTTGGAGGAGGTTTGAGTCCCTGAAGAAGATGAAGTCGGAAGAAGTCCCCTTAGAATAAGGTTACTGCATCCATCTTCCAGGGCTCTTGGGTTAAAGGTGAAGCAGATCTTACAAGCAGTGCCCAAGTGACCATCTCCAAAACAGTAAGCACACTCCTTGTGGGCATCCAAACTTTGGATTTTCTGCCTACAAGAACTGCCTTTCTTAGAACCTGTTGGTTTATCTGACATAGCAGGCCACTATCCAAAAAGAAAAAAAAAAAAAAAAAAAACAATAAACTTAAAAGATTTTTTTCTTTAAATTAAAGAAAGAAAAGGGTTTAAATTACCAATGATTTTAATCTAAAGAAATAGTTGGATGATAAAAGGGTAATCAGATACACCAACAATGGTAAAGATTTACTATTCAGTGAGAATAGTAAGAATATAAAGGGAAAGTCCTAACATACTGCAAGAAAACTAGGAGGGAGGATCGATAATTAAAGCCAAGATACAATTATATCCAAAAAACAAGTAACTCACAAAATTATCTGCAATAATGGGCGAGTGTGGAATCTGCATCTGTTCACAACGGCAGTAAACAAGACTTGGGACAATGGGGATGGAATATGGCATTATGGGTTGAGGGAGGAGCTCAAGACCTGGATCCGAAGTCTGGAACATGCAGCTGACGGTCTGAACCCATATGTTGCAGAAGAATGAAAACAACAGATCAAACTTCTCTAAAGAGAGACACATTAAAATACAACCCCGTCTGAAGCAAAAGCATGCAATTTACATTTCAAATGACAGCCTATAAGACAATTGCAGAAAATGCATGACTGGTTTCAATAAAATGACTAATTTATACGATTTTAGTGCAGACTGCAAAAACAGCAGAAAGCTAACTACCAAGAGAGGGGAAAATTAAAATAAGTGCTGCTTGCTGCATGCAGTTACTGCAACAATCATTAACATTAGAAAGTTAAACCCTTTAGTTCTCTTACCTGTAGGGCAAAAAAGGAAGGTGTCTGGTTCACCAAGATACTGATAAATCTCATTAGTAATAGATACTTGAGCATGTGCAAATGAACTGAACACTTCTTTATCAGCAGGGCACATGTTATGATCAATGTCATCAAACAGCAGAGCAAATGACTTGCAACCAAAGTGCGTAACCTACAAAAGAAAGTATATTTATCAAACTTAAGTCTCTCAAAAATTTAAGTGCAACTTAAAAAGGAAAGTATCACATGGACAATGTGAGAGGCCAAAACCTTCACTTCCTCTACTTTGCCACTATACCAAGAGCAAGTCTAGGACCACCTTAAAAAAAAAAAAAAAAAAGTCACACGCATCTGTGGCACAATTTGATAAAAAAAATAACTATGACCTTTACCTAAAAATATGTGAAGAAATAAAAGTTACAAATTTAAACGATAGAGCCATGCTATCCAATTTTCTTCTGGTTCAACCCATGGGTTGTTGGGATCCAACCGAATACAACCTCTACACAAACTCAAAAGCTTTGTCAGTTCCAGGGCTCTAACTCCTCCCCTACCCATAAATTCCCTATATTCCCACCTTAACACCTCAGATAGAGTTTGCCACCATCCAACACAAAATGATCTATCGTTTAAATATGAAAATAGTTGCAACTAAAATAAGAGGAAAAAGACAAGGCAACAGACATGGAAGTTGAGTAGCAAGCCTCCCTGACATCCCAGTCATTGGTGCCAATTTAGGAATTTGAGAAGGATGGAGGGAGTTTGAACCAAACCAAAAAAAAAAAAATCAGACAACATGGATCTAGCAGTATGCTTCGTACATAACTTTTGCATTCAGTGTTGTCTATTGCCATCCAATTTAACACATGGGAAATATTTCCAAGCTGTCACTGGGTGGTATCAAGGAAGGACATTCCTGATTGCGGTGCCAACAGAACACAATCGATATAGTAAATCCAGTTTATAATGAAAGTATGGATTTGTTAACCAAGTAGCTGCAGCACAAATTTCATCAATGGAAAGTCTTCTAGAAAATGTTGCAGAAGTTGACACTGCTCTAGTGGAATGAGCCTTGCATTTACACCAAGTCAAACTTTTTGTTATAGACAAAAGAAATGCAGTATGAAAACCATCTTGAGAGGGTAACTTTGCTAACAGCTTTACCTAATTTTGGCTTTGAAAAGCAAGCATCTGATTACATTTCCTGAACTGAACTAACAATGAACAGCCACTACAAGGAAAACACTCACTGTTTTGAGTATCTGGGGGAAAAAATACTGGTAAATTTAATAACTGATTTAAGTTGATCTCGGAGGCTAACTTAGGGAGAAAAGACACATTAGTTCTCAGAGAAACTCTCTCAATGAGGATTACACTAGCCTTGCAATGTCTGGCTTTCTGTATGAACTCGTTCATTAGACATATGGGAGGAAAAGCATACAGGAGGCCATGGGACCAAATGTGGACCACAGCGTCCCTCAGTGATTGACCCTGTGGAAAGATTAGGGTGAAGTAACTGCGGCACTTGGGGTTGAGATACGAGGTAAAGAGGTACCAGAAGGGTTGGTCCTAGCAGCAGAAAAAAAAACAAAAAAGTTGCCACTGCTGGATCGAGGGACCTAGCATGATGTCAAAAGAACCCTGATCCCAAGAGGCGCACTGCTGTTAGAAATAAGAAGTTATGTACTCACCATAACGTTCCATCTGAGTAGGTGACTTCATTTGTCTGCAACCTTTGGGTCTTGCATCAGACTTCAGATCTGAGCCGGCAACTTATTTTACAGCTTATGGATCCGAGCTCCTAGCTCCTCCCCTTACCCATAATCCCCTGCCAACCCTGATTGACCTCAGATCAAGTTTGCCCTTATACCAAATTTCAGACCAAAAGTGTCCCAAAAGGGACCAAGAAAGGACATTCAAAAATTGATTTCTGAAGGCCAGGGGGAAGGAGGGGGGATGGTTGCAGACAAATGAAGTCACCTATTCAGATGGAACGTTATGGTGAGTACATAACTTCTTAATCTGAAATAGGGACTTCATTTGTCAGCAACCTTTGGGACAGAGTCCCCAGCTACCTGAATCTTGGGTGGCCATCATGGAAGAATGGTTCTGGAGCACTGCGGAGCCAAAGGATGCTCTCCCTCTGGAAATAACGTCCAGCTTATAATGGTTGATAAAGGTATGAGATGAGGCCCCAAATGGCTGCAGAGCAAATATCATCCAAAGATACTCTAGATCTAAAGGCAGCAGAAGTAGATATGGAGCGAGTAGAATGCGCCCGTACTCCCTGAGGTGCAGGCCTCCCCGAAGTTTCATAGGCCAGAAGAATACACTGAAATCCATCGTGATAAGGTGACCTTAGAAATAGCTTTACCCAAACTGAATTTGGCAAAGGAAATGAACAACTGAT
Source organism: Protopterus annectens (assembly GCF_019279795.1). Lineage (NCBI taxonomy): Eukaryota > Metazoa > Chordata > Ceratodontiformes > Protopteridae > Protopterus > Protopterus annectens. The sequence goes on from NC_056748.1 coordinate 501,067,565, forward strand.
CGGATTGTCTGGGAGCAGCAGTCCTATGAATGTAGAAGCGCAGTTGTCTGTGTACGTCTAAGGAATGCAGCTTGTATTCTCCTTTATTCTGGTAATTAGGGAAGAAAACTGGCAGGTTAACGGACTGATTGATATTAGTTTCTGAGGCCACCTTAGGAAGAAAGGAGGGATTGGTCCTGAGGTACACTCTATCCTGATGAAAAATCAAGTAGGGAGGTTTCACACAAAGGGCCTGAAGTTCGGAAACTCTTCGCTGAAGTGATGGCGACAAGGAACAGTTTTCCAGGAAAGGTATTTAAGTTCGGCAAAGGCAGCTGGTTCAAAGGGAGGGGCAGTCCAGGCTTGAAGGACTAGTGATAGATCCCAAGGGGGTACAGCTTCCTTGACAGGAGGCCTGAGCAGGAAAGTACCCTTGAGGAAGGTTTTACACAATTTCACAGTCAAGGGACCTGTCTTGTGTCCCACATGGTAATGAGAAATGGCGGCCAATTGAACCTTGACCGTAGAACAGCTGGCTCCCTGTTGAAAAAGTCTGGTGAGGAAATCCAAGACAGACGGCAACGAAGCCGTGAAGGGATCTATGTTATGGTGTTCCGCCCAGATGGAAAAATGCTTCCATTTACTGCAATAGACTTTTCTAGTGGAAGGTTTATGTGCTGCCACCAAGATGGCTTTAACTGGTGAAGAGATGCCTTGAGTCCTGACAGAGTGGAACTGGAGCAGCCAAGCTGTCAGCTTCAGGTTGTCCAGATTCGGGGTCGGTAGACCTAAGGGATGGGATATTAGATCCGGAATGGGATCCAGAATCCAGGGACAATTCACCAGATGAGACCACAGGTAAGGGAACCAAGTTTGACAAGGCCAGAATGGGGCAATGAGGATCATTCTGCTCCCCAACTGAGAAGCTTTTTGTATAAGTTTCAGCATCAGGGGTAGAGGAGGATAGGCATAAAGTAGACCGGGAGGCCAAGCATGCACTAGAGCGTCTCTCGGGGTTTCCCCGAGGGGGGGAATCAGAGCGAAGAAGCTGGAGCACTTCGTGTTTGAGGGAATGGCAAAAAGATCGCAGCAGGGTTGCCCCCATTCGGCAAAAATCCGCTTCGCTACCTGGGAATTGAGAGACCACTCGTAAGGGGAAAGAATAGTGCAGCTGAGCTTGTCCGCCAGAATGTTGGACCATCCCGGAATGTGCGCTGCGATAAGGAAGCAGTTGGTGGAGATCGCCCATTCCCACACAGTCATGGCCTCTCGACAGAGAGGGTAGGACCTGGTTCCCCCCTGTTTGTTGATGTACCAGACAACTGACATGTTGTCCGTCTGTATCGCAATAGTTCCTACGGGGAGAAGGTTCTGAAGTGCTTGCAACGCCCTCATCTCCAGAATGTTGATATGCAAGGAGGTCTCTGTGTCATTCCACGTGCCTTGGACCATTCTGCCTGAGCAATGCCCCCCACCCGAGGCGAGAGGCGTCCGTGGTCACTGTGGCAAGGGGAGACTGCGTGCAGAAGGGTCGTCCCGTATGGAGATCCGGGGACTGGAGCCACCATAAGAGGGCCCCTCCTGCAAGCCCTGCTGAGTGAGATAGGGTGGCTGAGTGGGAGAAACTGAAAGGACCATTGGACTAAAAGGGTCCACTGTAGCACCCTCATATTCAGACGAGCATGGAAGAGTTATTGCTGCTGCCATGGAGCCTAGTGCCCTCAGGACCAATTCCGCTGGTGGGGCTTTTGATTGGAGGATGGCCCGCACATGAAGCCTCAGGTTTTGAAGTCGCTCCGAAGTGAGGAACGCTCGCAGACTTCTCGTACCTAGTTTGGCCCCTATGAAATCTATCACTTTGGAGCAAGGGAGGATATGTCCATGTTGATCGTAATGCCTAGATGGGGAGCTAGCCGGAGAAAGTAATTTCGGGCTGCGCAGAGTAGATGCCTTGTTGGGGCGGACAGGAGCCAGTCGTCCAGGTACAGGAAGACCTGCATTCCCTGGAGTCTCAGGTGGGCCGCTATCACTGCTAACACTTTAGTAAACACCCTGGGGGCTGTGGTGAGACCAAAGGGAAGGACCCTGAACTGATAGCGACTGGCTCCGAGCCGGAAGCGGAGAAACTTCCTGGATCGTCTGTCCATTAAAATGTGGTAGTATGCATCCTTGAGGTCTATTGAGCACATCCAGTCACTCTCCTGCAAGAGGGGAAGAATGGATTGAAGGGTGACCATCCGCAATTTTTCTTTGGTTACTGACAGGTTCAAGAGTGAAAGGTTGAGAATCGGTCTCAAGTCCCCCGTCTTTTTTGGCACCAGAAAGAACCTGGAGTAAAACCCTAATTTGAGCTGATTCTGGGGGGATGGGCTGGATGGCTCTTTTTTCTAGCAGCTGCTGAATTTCTGCAGCTGCCGCCTCCCTCTGATCGGGTGGTACTTCGGGGAGGTTTTTGAGTCTGGGGACATGGTGCAGTGGAATTTTGTAACCTCTGGATATGATACGAAGCACCCAGCGATCTGACGTAATGGACTCCCAAGCCGCCAGGTGCTTCGAGAAGCGCCCCCGACTGCCTCCAGAGTGGAGCAGTCGGGCAACCCCTCAGGGCTACTGCGTTGGCCGATCAGAGAAGGTTTCTCTCGACCCAAAATTTCTCTGGGCCCCTTTGCCTCTAGGGCAGCGTCCTCCCTGTCCTCCTCTGCCACAGAAGGACTGGTTGTCCGGAGAAGGATGGGAATGTTGCGATTTCCGGAACCACATCTTCTCTCCCTTTTGGTTCTTGGAGAAAGACCTCTGGGGAGCAGAGAAGCGGACTCCAACGGCAGACATCTTCATGTCCTTTTCGCTCTGGACAAATGTCTCACGAACGGTCTTGCCAAACAAGGCAGAACCAAAGGGGGCATTCGCAAAGGACGCCTTAAAGGGCTCCGCCAAGTCACAATGTCAGAGCCAGGCCTGACGTCTCATGACTAGACCCGCTCTGCTGGCTCTAGCAGCTCCCTCTGTGGCGTGGGACAAAAGCCGCATAGCGGTATTTGAAACAGATCTTAGAGTGGCCATACGAGTGGAGTACAACTGCTTGTCTTCTGCCGACATGGCCTCTGGGGGAGAAGCAGCATATTCTTTGATAAGATCTCGATGCATCCTGATGACATGTGCCATGTAGTTAAGGGACCTTACTGAGAAGGTCGCTGAACTAAATACCCGCTTCCCGAGGCGATCGATCGTGCAGGACTCCTTGCTCGGTGGATGGACTGAGGGGGTCTCCTGAGCCAATTCCCTCTTGGTGGCTGCCGCCATCAACATGGCATCTAGAGGGGGACCCTTGCTCCAATGGTACCAGTCTGCAGGGGGACTGAAAATTCTATCTGGGCGTTAGGGAACTGGCTCCACAGTGTCCTGCTCCTTCCACGCCCTGGTGGTGATGAGGTCCACCAGAGGGTCGGCCGGAGGGGACACCCAAGAGGTAGACGGGCCTGCTTTGAATGCCTCCAGGAACACTGACTCTGAGGAAGCCTTGGGGGCAGACCCCCCCCCCGATCCTGAGCATTTCCATGATGTCTCCAAAGGAGACCTCCTCGGGGGGGGGGGCCTTCCCCTTCACCCAAGTCTGTGTCCTCTGTAAGGGACTCAGGGGAGTCCACGTGTCTCCTCCTACACTTATGTTTGCGAGGCACTTCCTCGGGGGGACTGTCCGAGGAGGTCTCACCAACAATATCCTGTTCCAGTGGAACAACCTGGAACATCGAAGCAGGCTGTCCCTGTGGCCGGGTGATGGAAGCCTGACCAAGCAGAGAGGGAGTGCAGGGTGGAGCCGATGCAATGACTGGGGGGGTCCGGATGCTCTCAACAGAGCCCTCTCCACTACAAAGGCCGAGGGGGAGCCACTCTCCCTGGGGTCCGAAAGACAACTCCCACTCGGATCCGATGAAGGGATCGGAACAGGCGCCGAGGCCATCGGATCCGAAGGACCCGTGCGCTCCGACCTGGAGTCAAAAACACACTGAATCCCTCGGATCCGAAGGTCAGTCCACAGCTCCAAGAGGTCGGATCCGAAGTACCCAGTACTGTCGGTGCCGACCCACCCCTGGCTCCAACGCTGCCCGGCTCCGAGCACGCCAAACCCGAGAAGCAGGTCAGAGAAGGAGCTATCGGGGCAAAAAAAGGTGTTGAGCTTCCCCCCGAAGGGGGGGGGGCAAGAGCACTCCCATCTGCAGCTGGGCCTGGATGAACCTTCTCATCATCCAGTCCAAGTCAGCATCAGAAAGACTATAAGTAGATCTCGACGAGGCCACCGAGGCAGGCCGGGAATGCCACCTCGATGACCTCAACGGAGATCAGGTCTCCTCCTCGGGTCCCGGGGAAAAGCAAGGGGATCGGATCCGAGGAGGAGGAGACCTGGAAGCCGTGGAGGGAGAAGCCCGCTTAGCTGGGGGGGGGCCCCGAAGCGGAGGCCTCGGCCCCCCCCCCCGCTTGTGGTGCTTCTCCCTCCTTTTCTCCCCCCTGGCCTCGCTTTCCTCCGGCATCTTAGTGGGAGTTTGAGTCCCGGCCAGGGGAAGGGGGGCAGGAGTGGCTACCACCAAGGACTGAGGAGAAGCCACAGGAGTACCGGAGGCAGAAGCCGGATCCAGGGGCAAAAGTCCCGCCAGAACCAGCTTCGACCTCCGCTCTTTCAGTGCCCTGGGGTTGAACGCTGCGCAAATGGAACACCCAGAGGACAGGTGTTGAACCCCAAGGCACCGAACACACAGAGTGTGGCCATCCGCCGGTGAAAGCTTACGGCCACACAAGGTGCACTTAGAAAAACAATGGGTTTTGGTGCCTCCGACATTAGAAAAAATAAAGTAACTACACAAACACACCAGGCCCCAAAAACACAAGCAACACACACACTCAACGAGCCAGCGAGGGGAGGAATTACACTAAAAATTAATAAAATTAACAAAAAGGGATCCTAACCACACACACTGTTTAATTAAAACAAAACATTTTCTATTTTGACAAGTTTTTGAAGACTTATCTTGTAAGTCACCAGGAGCTCTAAAATCCAGCTGTCTCTTCTAAGAGCGGCAAACTAGATCTGAGGTCAATCAGTGTTGGCAAGGGATTATGGGTAAGGGGAGGAGCTAGGAGCACGAATCAATAAGCTGTAAAATAAGTTTCTGGCTCGGATCAGAAGTCGGATCCAAGAACCAAAGGTTGCAGACAAATGAAGTCCCTACTTCAGATGCAGTGTTACGCCATTGGCCAGTACCAAACTCTCAAGGCCTCTCGACACAGCAGGTAGGAATAGGTTCCCCCCAGTTTGTTGATGTACCACACCCCTGTTACAGTGGCCTTCTGTATGGAAAACACACCATTGGGGAAGAGATCCTAGAAAGTCTCCCAACACCAACAGGACTGCTCTCAACACCAATACAATGATGTGAAGATTGGCTTCCATGGGTGACCATGCACTTTGTACTATCACCCATTTAAATGCTCCCCCCACACCCTAGAAGGAAGGCACCCATGGTTACTACCACAGTCTCTGTATGGAACGGTGGTTTTTGGTCACTGAAGAGAACTATCTACCAGGCAATGCAATGTTTGCAGATCTGAGCGAGCTGAATCTTTGCATGTAACAGGTGAATGTTCCGAGACCACTGTACTGCTAGAATCCACTGAAGCACTCACATGTGGTATCTGGTTAGTGAAACCATTGGGTGCTATTAGACCTAAAAGGCATAAGGTAAATCTTGCTGGAAAGTGAGGGATGATGAAGCACCCACACAGCCACTAAATGCAAGGATAAAACTCTGGACTGGGGAAGACTGGCGATCTGTATTCTTAGTACTGAGGTGGCATCCTATAAATTCCATTCATCTGGTTGGTGTCAGATGAAACTTTGGAAAATGTACTGTTTTCCTAAGTTCAATAACTGCAGCACAAGATTCAGGCGGTGTATCAGCAGATACTCTGAGGTATCAGTTAAGTCAATTGTCAAGGTAATGGAAAACCTCTATCCCTAACAGCAGCAAATGAGACATCACCACTATCATTCTCATGCTGAACACCCTACAAGGTGTGGTGAGATCAAATGGCAGGGCTCTGAAAGGATAGTGATTGGCTCCCAGATGGGAAAGGAGAAATCTCCTAGAGTGCCTTTATGTCTTCACATGACAGTAAGCACCCTGGATGTCTACTAAGCACATGCAATCATTCTTCCTCAGTAGAGGTAGTACGGACTAAATCGTGACCAACCAGAATTTTGTCCATTTTACAAATGGATTTAGATGACAGAGATCCAGAATGGGTCTGAGGTCCTGCGTTTTTGGCACTAAATAGAACCACAAGTAGACTCCAGATTCTAACTGGACTTGGGAGACTGGCTGAATGAGTCTCCTCTTTTAGAAGTTTTGAAATTGTTACTGTTGCTAGTTCCCACTGATTGGGTGGAATATCAGGGACTTTAATATTTTTCTAAGGTGGCAGGGAAAAGGGAATAGAAAAGCCACTAGAAATTATTAATACCCATGAATCTGAAGTCACATTTTGCCAGGCTTGTGGGTGCAACAGTCAGGCAACCATTCAAGTAAGCTAATAGGGTTTCTCTGAAAAGGGAACACGGAAGCTCTGGCATGCGTTCCTGCCACTGCAGTGACGACCATTTGGATTATCTCTGCTTCTGTTACAATCAGTTCCATCACAGAGTCATGGAAAGAACTGTGATGTTTGGAGCAACATCTTTTCTCTCCAACCCTCGACTCCTACAACTGATTCACTTGGTACAGTGAAAAAACATATTCCCACTGCAGGGGTGTCTTTGCCATCTTGTTGGCTCTTGGTAAGTGTCTAACCTGTGGGTCAGAAGGTCCAAAAAGTGTTCACCAATCATTGGGAGCACTTACAAAAGAAGTTTTACATTTTTTTTGCTAAGTCACAAAGGCATATCCAGGTGCGACTGTGCATGATGTTGTCAGTGCATGCTGCCCAAAACTCCTCGTTAAGGAGATGAACACAAACTTTCCACAGATAATTCGTTTTTCATGGCTGCTGCTACCACCATATAATCTACTACAGGACCTTTGCTGTAATGTTTTTTGCCTTTTGCAACTACTAAAATTCTATCTGCTTTTTTAGGGATAGGCTCCACTACATCAGGGTCTCTCCATGCCTGCTGAGCCATGAGACTGAGGGGGTCAATGGGTGGTACCACCCAGATCTATGTTGGGTCAAAACACTGATTCTTCAAGTGAGGAATTTTGGGTGAACATGACGTCTTCAGAGGAGGAGCGGGAAATGCACACCATCCAAATCAGTGTCTTCCATGAAAGACTCTGGAAAGGAGTCCGTGCGCTTCCATTTGCATGTCTGGTTTTTGTGAAATATTCTGTTTGGAGATCAGAAGGTTCAGAACCACACTGGGAGCTGGATGTCAAAAGCTCAAGCTTCCAACTGTCCCTCTCTGGCATGAAGATGGGAAGAGGAGGCAGAATCCTGCTGGGGTTTGGGTGGAAGTGACCTAGGAGGAGTGGACTTCTTAGACATAACTAAGACTCCATAGAAAGCCTTGAAGGCCAAAGATGCAATTGGCTCAGAGGACCTACCACTATCCATGGAAGGAGGAGATTGCTCAGAGCCAATGTGCCTGGACTCTGAAGCCAATCTTGGATCCAAGCAGTCGAGAGCAGAAGCCAGAGAGGTAGAGATGGTTCAGAGAAAATCAGTGTTAACCCATCCCCTCAAGCCCGGGCATAGACTCTTCAACATTGAGTCTCTCCCTGACCTGAGCACATCAGTGTCGAGACAGATGCTGTCCCAGTCTAAGTAAGCAAGACTGTCAAAGACAGACACCTCGGTATGGGACAGGACCAGATAAGACTGGTTTCTAAAGTACAGTGGATTGGTACTGGAGAAATAACAGGAGGGTATGTTGGACCAGTGCTCAGCAACTTCCATTGAGGACTGCACCAAGAGAACCTCTACCTACATCGACGTCTTGAGAAACTTCATCATCCTATCAATATCCCGTTCCATGAGGCTGCAGGACAACTGGGAGAAGAAGAGGCCCCCCAGGGGTAGTCTCAAGTATCACTTTTCTTGGAAAATAAAGGAATGCAGCCTCAGGCTCACCAGTGCCAGAGATAACCGGGGCCAAGGAGAAGAGGACTGAAGCTGAAAAGCTGCCAGTTTCGACCACTGAACTGATTTTGGCCCAGTTTGACTGACAATGACGGATCCGGAGAATGTTTCCTGAACACTTCAAATAAAGATTTCTCATTTTCGTCAGACTTGTTGCTCTTTCTCCTTATCTTTCTCTTTGGTCCTAGACTCGTCAGACATGGAGGCCAGAGAAATAATGGTGGCAGAAGAATATCCTACAGAAGTTAAACCCCTGTCTGGGGGTGGGGGTACAAATTTCACCATCAGTTTCTGTCTTCGTCTTAACAGCTCTAGCATGAAGCACATGACTGACAATCCGTATCCAAACATGCAGCCCCCAAATAGTATACACAGAGTAAACAGGGATTCTTGCAGGGGAACTTGTGTCTGCATTGGGAGCATTTCTTGAAACCTTGAGAGTCTGACATGGTAAAGAAACTCAAATATTCAGACTCCTTACAACCGCAACAGCTACAAGAGTTAAAGTACCACAATACCAGTTCTTACCTATAGTAGTCGCAGTTAACAGCAGCATCACTCTGAAAAGTTATCGTTAATTAACCATAAGTCTAAACGGTAACACTATCATAATCAAGCTATAAATCTAACAGGTAATTCTATTCTAATCAAACTACCAAAACTATCTAGCTAACTAATATACTAATCTTATGAGAAACACAGTAAAAAAAAAAAAAACTAGTGCATGTAAACTTTCAGTAGGGAGGAAGAAAAAGGCTGAAAACCCTCAAATGATATATGCACGAGATAAAACCTTAAATGTACAGTCCCCAGAAATGTTTTCTTTTGATTCGGGTCTTGTTTTATATTTTCAGCCTGGCTTTCTGGGCATATCCCAGCTTTGGCTGCAGGGGTTGGAGGAGGGGTGCTTACAAGAAGTTTCAAAGGTCTTAGTCAAATTCTGTCTAAAATTGTAGTTGAATCCACAACAGCTCTCACTGAATCATTCTTTAGTTTCACCTGTGCTTTTTATCCACAAAGAAAAGAAGCCTTTCGGGAATTTTATGACCTCACTTCCAACTATCTTGCTAGAAAGCATACCAGCAATGCAAAGCTCAAACGTTACTAAATGGTTTTCTGTTCATTTTGTTTCATATTTTATTTTGTGCAGACTTCAGCTAGGTGCTATGATGTTATGCATAACTGCCACTTAAGTCTTAAGCAGTAAACAAGACCTCAGTGTTAGGGTAGAGAACTGGGAAATGTGGCGTTGTTACAGCCATGTAACTGGAAGAAGCTTCAGAATCAGAGAAAAGGTCAGATCCGGCTGGATCAGATGACCTGTGTGTTGAATCGGAAGAAAATGGATCCAAAGTTAACAGCATATTTGACTTCTATCCGGAACAATTTAATGCACACATTAAAGCAACATGCAAATGTTTCCTGAAAAGGTAGCAAAACCCGTAATATGGAAGGAGTATTCTAAATGGTTAAAAAAAAGTACAGTTATATAAGGAACTTAACCGTAAATGTCAGAGTGGTATCAATCCTCTAGTAAAGACTCTGATTTTCTCAATGGCAGGTGTCCAGAGGCTCGCTCAGGTTAGAGATTTCTCACTTTCCCACTATGGCCTGGTAGACTCCCCTCCATTTTATGATGTAGGTGGTATAGAGAGTAGTCAGATGCCACAGATTCACATCTTACTTGTTCCAGACTGCAAGCCATAGTCAGGAAAGAGAGCACAACTCATCCAGTACCAAGGAGCTGAAAGATGGTACCTGGTAAAGAATCTAAACATAGAATTGAGGAAAGACAAACAAGATAAGCATCCCAACATGAACCCCTTGGTCAAAAGAAAGGTTGGAGAGAGGGAACTACAATTAATCTACTCAAATATCTACAATTATGATAAAGTCCTAACACAAGTGTACTATTTTCCATGCAGCTAAATGAAGCAGTACTGACTTTTGGGATGACTTGTAGAGCTTGCCATTCATGGACAGTTGGCTTGTTACAGGAGGTGAGAACAAACCCTGCTGAATGGCTGAGCCAAACCCTGCCCTGTCTCTGGCCATGTCCCCTAAATTGTAATGCTTAGCAAAAGTGATGACAGATAACTTTGCTGCTTACAAAATGGCCTAAATGCATACCCACCCCACTCCTCGAAAGGAAAGTCTGGTAATAGCTCTGGCTTCACTAGAAACAGGGACTGGTTTTACAAGGTGGAGGTAATAAAAAGGGTAATACAATTACCAATCCACATGGAAAATCTCCCCTTGCAAAGATGAGACTGAAATTTTGCTTAGCTTTCTTCTAACCAACTAAAATCAGACCCCACACACTGCGCACACAAAGTAAATAAACACATTCACCCTTGTTTTATGGTAGGAGGAAGAGAAATTTCATACAAGTGGCCTGGTTTAAAGTAAGTTCAGTTAACAAGCTGGAGAAGAAGGCAGCATTAACCCAAAGGTGATCCTTTCTTTATGAAAAACTAAAAGTTCTCTACACAACAGCCTGTAATTTAGAGTTCCAACAGGAAGACAGCATGGCTACCAGCAGGGTAGTTTTTCAGGTCAGTACCTTGATTTTCGGGGGGAGGGGGTGGCAGAAGCAGCTGGTTAAAAGGATGGAAAGATTAACTTCTTTAGTACTAAAAAATGAGGTCCAAGAGTGGAGCCAACTATTTCCTGAAGTCTTTAGATGAAGGATCCCTGTGAGGGCTTGCTTCACAGGCAGCTGAGAACGCACAAGGATGTGCTGTTATAAAAGCAGAAAATGCTGAGGCATGAGCCCTGATAGATACACACAATGAACAAGCTTTGGAAAAGGTGTAAAAGGTAGTTGAAGACCACAACTGGCTGTAGTTGCCTTGGTTGCTGTATTATCCTCACGCACCAGTGAGATCTTTTTCCATCTGGCTACTCAGAACTGTGGTTTTGCTTCTGCTTTCATATTTAAGCCAGTGTTTGGACATCAGTAGGCCAAAATTGGTCAGCTCCTGAATGTCCATCTTGAAGCTCTTATCCCGAATACCTTGCGCCTTTTTTTTTTTTTTTTTACTTGCTCTTGTACAGACACTAGGTACTTCAGAACATGGAACTGGCAGCTGAAAGCTCTCAAAGCCAAGCAGAAGTACATTTTCTTGCCAAAGCAGTCAAGAGTTTTACTCTGTCATTTGACAAGGACTAAAGGTGCAGGGGCAGGTGTCCTACATAAGCAAATTTGTCTTCATCTGAATCAACAGAATCTGAGGCCCTCTAGGGGAAATGTTCATTTTCTTTAATCAGAGAAAGCTCCTGCCACACAATTCTTTTCCAAGGAAATCTACTTCAATGAATTAAAACCATGAATTACTAAATCAGTCTGACAAGGTTCTGTGAAGTCACCAAAGTAGAAGGGGCTAGCAACATCAGCAGCATAGGGTGTAGCATTTCCAGCTGTCACCTTGACTTAAAAGAAATGGTTTTGATCCGAATGATGCCAAGACCTCAAGATGCAGACATACATCTATACCCTAAGACAAGGACACAGATAGAGCAATCCCAACAGTAACCACAGGAATTTGACACTCAGCATCCAGAACCAAAACAAGCATTAGAAACCACAGTCAATACAGCAGCTCCAGACCTAACCAATGCTCACTCTGCTCTGGGTTGTGAGTACAGAGAAGGGGTAAATGACATGGCAGCCTTCGTAACAGTTGCATCAGAGGTTTCAGGCCAGGAAGAAAATGATGAAAAGGGCTGCAAGTGTACCTCACCTGAATCAGAAAATAAGCTGAATTAAGGAATCTGCCACCACACAAGTGTCACTTTTACTTGCAATTTATCGACAGGCTGGACTGGAGACTGGCAGACCTAAGGCATCCATCCTACAGAACACACCAAATTACTAGGAGTAGAAATAGACAAACTGAAATCTGACATTCACATTTCCATGACCATTAAAAAGTACAGAAAAAACTAGAAGCATAATATAGAAATCAGGAAATACTTAAAGCAGCTAAAATTTTGGCAGCAAATTCTCATCTTATCTCTACCTTACCCTACGCCTCTCCAATATTTACTCACCTTAGACAATTCAACCTAAATAGGCTCAAAACCTGCTACAACAAAATCGCCAAACTCACCACAGGGGCTTCCTACTGTACTCACTACGGTCTCTCACTAGCAGAACTGGGCTAGATAGAGCTCCCCACCTCCTTCAAAAGTACCAACTCGCACTCTACTACAAACTAATAAACCAACCACTAAAAGACCCATCCCTCCAGAATCTACTCCAACCCTACACAACCAAGAGACCACTAAGATCCAGCCAAAAAAACCTCCTACAGGTCACAAGAGCCAATAACTCTGCCGGAGAAGCATTCTCCTGCGCTATAGCCAAACTCTGGAACTCCCTCCAATCCTCAATTACCTCTAACTTCTTGCAACCACTTCAAATCCTTACTAAAATAACACTTAAAAACTTGGCAGATATGCCCTTGCAACCCCCACTCCAACACCATCCACTCCACTAACCCACTACCTCTCCTGACTGCCATCAACAACCTACTCTTAGTAAGCTTGGCTACTCATGTTCCCAGCTATTTATTGCATAATACTAACTTCTCGTAGCAACTGCTAATGGCTGTTACGTACCTCAAAAACAGACATCAATTGTTCACTGATGAATCTCAACTGCATTTGTAATCATGGATTTAGTACA